>NW_019416970.1:131189-204781 GCF_000390285.2 Anoplophora glabripennis | reverse complement strand
CTTCTTGCATGCCAACACCCACGCATCTCTTGCACAACGACAATGCCCACAAGAAGCCGCTGAAGGAGCGCGCCGAACTCGATGGACGCTGTCCATCGAGTTCGTGACGTCACTTCCTGATCCAGAAACCGCCTCATATATCTACTCCTATGGAAGAAACTGACTTAAAATGGTATGCGGCGCAGAATTTATTTTGAAGTTCGCGCGTAAATTACAGATCGCATGAACGTATAATATGATTGGGTATAGTATAGTGCTCTCAAACCCAGTGATTTTCATTTTATTTGCGAATAAATATTTCCCTTTTCTTAAAATGATGTTTCCACTTGTTTCGCACATTTTTAGGTTGGCCGTGACAGGTAGGTAACAATCAACATGACAATTGTCACGGGTTTTTACTTGTCAAATTTATTTAGTTCCTTGTGGGTCGCTGCTCTAATAGAATCCGGTGATATATGCTATTTTATTTGGGACACTAAAAAATAGTGTAGTACTCCAGTAACAACAAAGGAAAATTGTATGCAGGGTAGAGTAAGGCAAGGATTTGAGCATCTATTACCGGATTCTATTAGAGCAGCGACCCACAAGGAACTAATCCGAAGGTGTGAAAAATGTTTAGAAGTTGAGAAGTTGAAGGAAGACATTTTGAACATTTATTAAAATAAATTTGACAATTAAAAACCTATGACAGTTGCCATGTTGATTCTTACTTACCTGTCACGGCTACCCTAAAATGTGCGAAACAATTGGAAACATCATTTTAAGAAAAGGGAAATGTTTATTCGTAAATAAAATGAAAACCACTGGGTTTAGGTATAGGGAAACTTTAATAAAGTTACACTTAATTTTAGTGCAGAATACGAGTGTAAAGGTAAACGAGGTAACGAGGTACGAGGTACGAGTTAAAAAAATTAGGGGTTTCCATTAAAAAAATTCTAGTTTCTAAACATTTTTTGAAAAAATTTAGCCCCCTGTATAGAAACTGGAAAATGTTCATGTCAAATTAGATAAATTAGATCTTCCTCTACAAAATGTCCAATTTGTGCAAAAAAAAATAAACCTATGTTTCCGGGAAAACTAAATTTTGCTGACAGTCTGCAACTGTAAATTTTTGCTTAAAAATCAAAATATCTCAAAAAATCTCTCTTTCAACTTAAAAATAGATGCTCTTTCCAAAAATGCAATAATATACAAGAGGTTCCATTTAAAATAAGAAAGTTAGTATCGACTTCCGGTACAACCGGAAGTACGTTGACCTTGAAAATATTTTAGCTTGGTAGACCCCACGGTACGTATCACACCATCACAATATCAAAAAAATCCTTCGAGCGGTTTCCCAGATATCCATCGATGGAGTTCGTGATGGGACACCCTGTATATTTATGTACGAATCCAACAGGGAGCTTCATACTTCCAACATTTATTTTTCCCAAAACTAACTGGAAAGACGGACTGCTAGATGAGCTCCGTGCAACAGGTTTCTTGTGTTTTCTTCAGGAATCTGGTTGGACGGTAAACGCGCGCTGTTCGACAAGTGGACATTTCATTTTCAAAGTTCAGTCATTAATGAGTCACGTGTACTAACAAACCAGATATTATTTGTTAAACCAAGTACAAAAATCAATTTTTATGCGATATTTAGCCAGCTGATGATTAATGTAATTTCAAGTAATCAGCGATCGCATTATCTCTAACGTAAACGTAACGGTTTGTCATTGTTCATTGTAAACGAATCATCAATATTAGATACGCTAAGATTTAGGGATTTTCAGTTGACAGTACCAGCCGTGCAATAAGCGCGGCGGTCACTTGGCTTTTAAACATTGATGAAACCTCTGTACTTATTTAATTCAAAGGAAATTCGAATTTCTGTGTTCACTTTTTTTATTGTAGATATAATTTTTCATTTCATATTTTATCAATTTGTTTCCAGTTAAATATTTTATTTATAGACCTATTACTTGTCTCGCACTTTTAGCGTTTATTATTGTTAGGACAGGTATATACTCGTAAAACAATACGTGTTATATAGGTATGTTACAATGTTAGTTTTACATAAACCAATTTTTCAATAACAGGCTAATTTATATACAAGTATATTTTGTACCTGAAATATTTTAATGAATTTAAAATATATTTACTTATTTAATAACCTATTAACTATTTATTTGTAATGCAAATGAGTTTGTAGTGCAAATCAGTTAATTCTTTTGTTTCGCCGTTTGAGAAGAAAAAACGTGACAAACTTTATAAGTTTCATGGAAAGTAATATTTATCTTCTTATAAAATACACCAGGAAAATTAGCGAAAATAAAACTCGAAAAAATTCCTATCCGCGATATTATTGTAAAATTGTCTAAAGGAACATAATACAAAGCATCTCTCATCTCGTGAGTCAAAAAATTGTATTAGCTAACTATTCTATTTAAACAAATAAGTGAAGAAAACAGTTTTTTCACTTTGCAGGGAAAACCATCAATTGTAGCGAAAAATGAAAGGCAGCTTGTAGGGAATAAAATTATCTACAAAATGAGACTTGTTAAATTAAAATCGGTTAATAAACAAAAAAGTTATTGCAAAAAAACAAGAAAAGTGCCCATTTTTTAATTTGTTTATAACTAACGCATTTATTGTTAAAATTTTATAAAACCTATGACAAGTTGACGGTTTTGTAATACTTTAAAAGTGTACCAAAAGTGGGCGCTACAGGTGCAATAGTTTTCGCACAATTCAATTTGTTTATAACGGAGGTTCCAAAAGTTATGAACTTTAAGCCTCTGTACAGGCGTTAATTTTCAACCAAACATGATTCTGAAAGCGTCATTGTAATCTTAAAGACGTAATTAAAGGACCTAGTAAAAAATATCACCGTTTTTTGACATTAACATTCTCAAATTGTGCATTAAAAATCCGTGCGTTTTTCGCTTATAAACAATTTGAATAAAATTGTTGCTATTTATGCTACCTCACCGAAAATAGATTCAGTGGATAGCTGGCAAAAAAAATACAATTTAAAAAAAAACGCCCTCTACGACCAACAGGAGCCAAGATAAAAGACAATTTTTAAATTTCTAAACCACTTGAGATAATTTAACCACATTCATTGTGCATATTTAATATGACAGTAGAAAATTGTAGTAATGTTCTAATTTCGACGCAACAATTTATCGAACTAGTTGATGGAGATTAAAACTCTAATAATGTTTTATTTTAACGTGTGATGGTAATAGTTTAAATAACTTGATGAATTTCACAGGGTCTAACGATACTTAGAGTGTACGATAATTCAAGCAACATAGAAATCTAAAAAAAATAGATTTTAGAATGCATACATTGAGGATGAATTTTTTCTGACAAAACGTCTGAATCTGGTTCAGCTGAGGCAGTACAGTATTGGGGGTCATGAAGGCTTGCAAAAAATATAATAAAATTTCCAGGGTTGTATTTAGAAAAATAAAGTCGATGATTGTGCAGGAGAGACAAAACGTTACATAAGAAATTTGATTATGCCATTCGATAGAGGGCAAAAAGTGGTCATGAGAAAGTGTTTTTCTTTTTTCAATATCACCTCAAACAAGGCTGAAATTAAACAAAAACGGATTTCCAAAATTTCGGTTTCATTCAAATTTTTCGAAAACTATGTTAGCCTTGATTTTTTAGAGGCATAATGTTGGTCCCCTGATTACACAACTTTGCCCCCATTTAATCTACTTCGTATCTCTTACCGTTTCCGAGATCCCTGTAGTGAGCAGCAAATTTGTAACAGCCTGTATAAGTCAAACAAGTAGAAAATTAAAAGATATATAGAATTACTTCACTTAAAAGTGACGTAAGACAGTGACGTATAAAACTTTTTTCATTTGTTCATCCTCTTATCTGCCAGCCGTGTCACACAAGACTGATGGGTAATTCATTTCATTCTTTACTTCTGTTATTTAATTATATATTCTCATAGATTTTCCGGGTGAAAAAAACAAAAAAGTTTCAAAAGCCTGAAAAAAAGAGTATTAATTTTTTCTATGACTTGCATTTTATAAATAAATGTATTTGTTATTTAAACACATCTATATGTATAAACTTTACAACTGTAGTCGTTGCTGCTTGAATATTTATTTATTTGTCGCAACCCACCTAATACATAATATATTGTTTTCTTATAAGCAAATTCAAAGAATGATATGAGTAAAAATGGGGCGTGCGTTCATTCCCCTTTATTTTCTTTATATTTCGCGGGATAAATGTTTGCCTTCTGCTGAAAAGAAGTGAAAAGAGAGTGATGATAATTTCGTGACTGATGTTTGGGTTTGGGTAGGCCTTCTTCGTTATAAAATCATAAGGCGATGACATTCGAATTTCAACTATACAATCAAGCCTTTTATACTGTTAACGGTAGTTAAAGGTGCAAATGTTTATATAATGGTTTATATAATTACATATCTACATTATTTATTTATTTTAACAAGTTTATTTGTAAAATTATCTGTTCTTAAACTAAATACATTAAAAAAAAATTATAAAATTATCTATTTCTATTAATAATTTATAACGATTCCGCGTTAAGATTTGAAATTCTCAAAATTCAAATCTTGCTTGAATTTTGGGACACCCAATATATATTTCAAATAACTCAGATGACATAAAACAAATAAAAAACAATGGAACTTTATATCAAGTGTGACAGCTTTTGAGCCATATCTCCTTCCATTATCCCCGTCACATATAAGAATTTTGAACAGTAGTATTGATGGCAAATACTTTGTTCAAAAGATATTTGCAATCTCACAATCAATTCGATGACGATTATTAGATGACATATGACTGACTATCAAATTTTCAGGATAATAATGTGAAAACTACGTAATTAGTTAAATAATTCACATCTCTTACTTTAATTTAATAAGATATTTCAAAATTCAAAAACTCAATAGATGACAAATAAATTCGTTACAGTTTTTTTTACTACATCTTGGGGAAATATAAGACTGAAAAAATATTCATATAACGCCTTTCCATTAGTGCGACACGTCCACACTTTTAGAAAAATTTAATTATTGATATTTCTTCACATTTTTAGAAGAGCGTTACTCTTTTGCGATGAATATAAAGGGAACTTATATTTAACAATTTCTTATACTACAAATTCGTCAAGAAAATGCTTAGGAAACTGTTTTAGCTTTATTTGCAACACTTGTTTTATATTATATTATATTTTACATATTATATTTATACTACTCTCTTATGTTTATCGAAAAAAGTCTGATTTTCGAGTAAAACTTAAAAACGAATCCAAAAATATCATGATTGTTACCGTAAAGCAGTGGCGTATTATTTTATTTAGAAAACTATGCCACGCCTGTATCTCCGCCATGGAGCATCTAAATTTTAGAAAAAAGCCTGTTTTAGACAGTGTTTACATACATACATGTGCCCAGTTTCAAATTATTTCACTTACTAGTTTTTAAATTACATATTTAAAAAAATTTTAAACATTTTTTTTAAGTTTAACACCCTTTATTTTTTTAACGAATAGTCCTAGATAAAAACTTTATATAAAAGACCCTCCTTAAAATTCACCAAAGAATACGAGGTTTCATTTTTGGTCAACGTTTGTGAATCACCCTGTATAATGAAATTTGGAAATGCTGTAAAATATTTTTTTTTCAATAATTTTTGTTTTAGAGAATAACTCGTATAGGTATATAAAAGGACTGGTGTTATCAGAACGAAGAATTTGACCCATACATATATTAATAGATAAAACAGTGGTATCATATTTTGCGTTAATGTTAATCTAAAAAATATGCAAAAAGGGTATTTCAGCTCTCAGTACCCTGTTGTAATTAACATCAAATTTAAAAGAACTAAGAGAAAATAATAAAAATATAATAATATACTTATAGTATATTCGTTTATATAAACTTTTGTATTTCTGAGGCAGAAAGTGTCAACAATATTTTTATAAGTAGGTATTATTGTAAATCTGTATGAAAGTAATAAGAATATGCCTATTAAATCTATATGGTATACGATGTCTCTGGAGAACTAACCTAAACAATAATTTATTTAGAGAAGACCAGGGACGAAAATAACATCAATATTGTGAAAACTAACGAACTAATTCCAACGGGTTTTATCAAGTGTTCTGGAATCTGAAATTTTAGGGAAGGTAGCTTAAAAAGCTACAGCACTTGGACCCCTTGTACTTCCTCGCATTAGGAGATCAATCCACCTGAGCCGCTAACCAACCTAATACAGAGAAAAAGGTGGTGACTAAGGGGGTTCTCCCTAATATAAGCCATAGAAGGCCAACGTTCTCCCAACACGCGTCCTCTTGTTGACGAGACGGCAGTGCATTTGCATAGCATATGAAGTACTGTTTCGTCTTCCTGTTCACAACCCCTACAAAAAGGTGTTCCTCATGTTGTGAAGATGCTTCCTTAACCAACAATGTCCAGTTTGAATACCTGTCACTAGGCGAAGATTTTACCTAGACATGGCCAGGTATTTTTTGGCTTATCCTTACTAGGGTATTCTAAGAACTCCTTAGCAAATTGACAGCTATTTGTATTATCCCACCGTCTCATAAACTCTTTGTGGGTGTTTTCCTTAATAATTTCAATAAGTGCTGACAGCGGAAGCACACTGGAGGGGCCGGGTCCAAAAATATTGAGACCCGATGCATTCCTGGCTAGCTTGTCAGCTTCTTTGTTGCCATTGCACCGCTCGTGTCCCTTGACCCAGCATACAGACATACTGTTGGAAACTGAGGACCACGACCAGTGCCTGGTGGCATTCCCATACTGACCTAGTCATTGTCTTATGATTACGCAAGATCAATAATGCTATGTAGATTCTGATGGTTTTACGTGTAGTATACCTACGGGCGATTTCTTTAGCGACTATGGTTATACATGCTAATTCCGTTTGTAGCATGCCTATCCCACTGATATCGGATATGCAAGGATCTAGAATAAATTCCACATCCTGCACCTTCCTTCCTTTTTGATCCGTCTGTGAAGACGTTGATTACATCTTCTAGAGTCTGTCGAACTCGAACCTAGGAGAAGTGTCTGCCGACAACAGGGGCATCTTCCTGACGACCCCATTCCATAGGCGACTCCTGATTTCTCCACATCCTACATCCGGTTTGAAACCAACGTTCTTGAGGCGAAGCATGGTTGTCAAGGCCACTTCTCTTAGATATATATCCAGATGTGGCAGATACAGCATAACCTCAATTGTTATGGTGGCTGTTGTTCGCATAGCTCCAGTTATGCTCAGACAGGCAATTCTTTGTACATGACTGAACTTTTGTTTAGCTGTCGTCTGCTGGTCTTTCAGCCACCAGACCCGTAGGCTAACATTGGTCTCACAATGCCAGTGTATATCCACATTACCACTTTTGGTTTCTACCAACGGTTCTGCGGCGCTGCTCATAGGATATATACGTCTTTTTTAATCTTCTTTATCAAGTGCTGTTCGTTTATTGTTTTTCTGTCCATCTTAATAAGCACCTAGTTGTTTTCATTAATCTATACTATTTTGACTTTGAAAATGAATTTAAAAGATATAAAAGTATTTAGTCCAAAGCTAGCAAAAAAGGTGAAACAATTTAATTTAAAGTTAAAAGTAACAATGTTTTATATAAAATTATGTCACTTAATTCGTTATTTACAGATTCTTTACATAAAATATTTTGAGGAAGCCAAATGTGTAAAAAAAAAACAGCATGACTTTGAGCTAAAGGCTTTTTGTACAAAATAGTTACTTTCCTTGCCAGACTCCCTAAATTCTCTTTCGATTATACCAGTTATTTGATTTAATAGTGGAAAGGAATCAATCTTTACGTTATTTAGAGTATTTTTATATGTTATAATTGTCTCACTTCATGTTAATTCCATCTCCCAAAATTTATTTTCATTCTTGCCGGAACCGGTTAGCCAGTAGCACTATCACATTATTTGGCGAGTAAAACCAAATCGGTAGTGACTGCGGGCTACCCGGTTCCGGCAAGTGAGAAAAGAAAATTCAACGTTTAGAAAAAAATGTCAGTTCTTTATGATTTTCTCTAAAATTATACACAAAAAATACTTTATTGGAAGACTTTGGATTGCAGTGGATTTCTCTGATTTTTCTGATTTTTACAGTCTCTCCAGTAATATTTTTTCCAGTTTTGTTCCTTTACCATTGGGTTAAAAGTTACAAAATCTTCTTGAGACATTTCTTTTACTTTGTACTGTGGGGCAGTAACTTTGGCCATTTTTTTAGACTAATCCACTGATCAGAAGTGTATATAGCAGAGTGACGTATTTTTGCAACTTCAATCACAGTGATAAAGTATTTTGTATGTTAATAAGTTTTATATGATCTAAGTTGATATAGAGACGGTTGCAGAGCAACACGAAAACAAAAAAGTTGTTGAAAAATCAAATAAAAATGACATGCTTTTCTAAATTCTATTAATCTATTTGTTAGTTGTACAACATTCAGGAAATAAAGAAAATTATTCAAATCAGCACAAGAGTTTATACAGTCCCCTCTATCGAATAACATACAGCATGCATGCTGCGTGTGGCCAATTTCAAGAAATCGGTGTGTTATTTCCAAATTCAAAGTCATTGATGCATAAGCAAACATCGCAAAAACAAAACGATAACGGTTTTGACCACCGCAATTGTCGGAATAAAGATTAACCTTTCGTATGCCAGTTTCTTTAACACTTTTTAAAAAGATCTATAAACAACTTCCAATTTCATCCGGTTCTCTTTCGATATTTGCTCATGCCGTACATAGCGATAGCCTTGATTGCTGCCTAAATCATAAATTGTAAAGTTGTATGTTGCGATTTCACTTTTATAATAAAAATCGCTGACACCTTCTGCAAATTAAAGCATGCTGTTATTAGAGATTTATCATTTTTCGACAATTCTTTATCAACGTCTTTCAGATTTCGAACCGCGATTTTATTTAAATTATGATTATTATAATCATCATTTTTTCTGTTCTCTTCTCGGGATCTGTATTCTTATGGACAATACACACCGAATCTTTTTTTGGCTTAAAAAAGCTATATTAAATTTCGAATTATCTCGTTTTCCTCCCGGCCCACGGCTTATAGATAAAGCAGGTACCTATTAGTTTAAAGGGCTTGCGGTTTGGAATATATATTTATTTCTCTTTTTCTTTCCTGTAGGTATACTGTTTATAGGGGTATAGGGCAAAATAATAAAATTTGTGTTATTTTTTTGACCTGGAAAAATCCCGTTTCTACAAAAGGTTCAATTTTCATTTTTAAATTCTTTTTTTTTCTTTTCAATTTACGATGGCTATATCTCAAGAATTTACAAAAAAATTTCTTATACTTTTGGCGCCTCGTTAGTCGTTTGGGGGCCTAAAAATGAAATGTTTTTGGAATATCTAAAACATAGAGGTCACTAAGAATACTTGAAGTAATATCATATTATTTTTTGCAATGTTGTTTTTAGAATTCCTCACTTTATTTACTATAAAAAAAGTATACTTGTTGTTTGTCACTAAAATACATCGTTCTAAAGAAAAATGGATATCAGTTTTCTTTTGTTGCTGTTAGTTACAGACAGACGAGAATTTGGTGCATTTTGCTAAATTTGTAGCCATATTAACTATTTTTATAAATATAAAAAATATTAAAAGATCTACTAAATATGGCTTTATTATTTGTTAAATGTTGTTTAAATCAAAAAATGTTTTGCGTAGATTATTGCTCTGTTTTGAAATAAATTTTATGTCTGCTGTGCTATAGCAGCGCTGATTAAATGGTTGTATTTTTTCTAGGTTGGACAATTTCGAGACTGGTCCTTCAAAACAAAGTATGAAACTGTGGTCAAGACGTTTAAACAATAGCGTCGTGGCAACCAACCCAGAAATCGTCGATATACTCGTAGATAACTAGTTAGTAGGCATACATGCTCCAACGGACGACCTTGTACCTTTTTTAATTTTCCAATTGTTGTAAATTTAAGAAACTGTTCTAATTATGAACGTTATTTTGCATATTTTTATGAATGGTATTTAATTATTTACCAGTTAATAGTACAGAATGCCAGTGCCTGTCTTATGTCTCAAAGTAAGCAAGAAGACTGTAAAATTATACTTCACTAATTAAAAGTTTCAATGTTATCACCTCGAGAATTTCTAAATTGTAGAATAAACTAGGCCTTTGAGGTAACAAGAAGGTAGTTTAAATTGTTTTCTAAATATTCTCCCTATAAGCGACGAGGCTACATACCCTACAAGGTAATGTGATATCATACCTATCCATACTTCAGACTGAATGTCGGCTGCTGGTGGAAATCGTACTTTTCATCAGGATTTTCATCACTCTAGATATGCGTATTATGGATAATATTTAAATAAAATTTCATATAAACGTTACTTCATCAATAGACAATACAAGATTAGAGAAATTACAATTTCTCCTCAGCAACATTCTTCTGTAAAAAGTAATTATAGGAATGTCTTGAAGCAGAAGCTCTTGTACTTCTTGATTATGACACGACGTTAACTGTTGCTCTCGTAACATTCGCCACACCGCAGACTGTCTTACATTTCTAGTGGAAACTGTGGGGTTTCCTCAACAATACTTAAAAAGATTTCTTCATTGCCATTTATTTGAATATATGACGCTTGACCAGAATTGCTACGTCTGGATTTAAGCGATATTCCCGCAATCGACGTTCAATATTCGTAAGAGTTTGTTCACAGCAACCCGGGAATTGCCGTAAATTCGGCTAAAGCAAGCAAGATGTCTGTTCACTAAAAGTTAAATTTCGCCATTTTTTGAATGGATTAGCATTAAACTAAATCTGTTGATACTATACAAGGAAAAGTAAAATAATTTAATAAAAAAATATTAAAAAAATATATTGTTACTTTTTTATTTCAACTTTCGTATCTAATTGTAAGTAAATTAAGTTCAAACAATGTATTTTGACCTTTGACCCTTTAATTAATATTATTATAGTTGTTTCAAATAGTGTTTTACAATAAATCTTTTACTTAATTGGATATACTTTAAATTATTCTGCTTGTTGCCATTCTTATGATGTCAGTTATATTAACCAAAAGAAACTGATATTTCAAATATTGTCTTCATCGCTATAATTTGCAATGTTTGAAGAGCAGTAGTGTTGATATATTGTTACTGCGTCAAATTCAAAAGTTGTTAATGACAATATTCATTTGCTCAAAGCTATTTTAAAAATTATTCATTAATATGCTGTAAATACATAATGAAGTTCATTGATGCTGACGTCGTAATGGCGCATGGTAGCACATTTGATAAAAAAAAAATGTGTAATGAAGAGTAGGTAAGATTAAAGCATAATTTTATCATGCATGGGAGCTTGAACTGCTGAACTCTCACGGTGCCAATACCAGTGACAAACTTACATGGTTAAGTATAGTTGTATTTGAAAATTTATTTAAAATCAAGTCTACGAGATATTAAAAAATGTTTTTACTGTAGATAATGTGATTATTTGATTATTAAAAATAATGCCCGGAAATTATGCATAATGACTAGAAAACTTTGTTTCATTATCTTTGCAATTTAACTTCTATATTTATGAGAATATAATCACAATTAAAATAATTCTTACGTGCTTTTTTTAACCTGAAACTTTCAAATATCTCGAGAAATAATCACTCTCCTAAAAAAACATTCCTAATCAAAATTTCATTCCACGGAAGGAATATATTAGTGTTAAAATTAGTCTCCCTCCCCCCTCATTGTAGATGAGACTTTTCAATTTCTCCTACTGAACCTATGTATACTATTCTGCAATACGTTTGCAATACAAAAAAATACTATATGTAAATAATCAAACTCAAGAAGCTATTATTATCGTAACCCAAGAATGAGTGTCCTTTTCGGGGAACTTGGTCAACGCGATTTCCTTTGCTTATGACTTGTCGAAGTGCATGATTAAATCTGTTTTCAAATGAACGTGTTTTTTTGTATTTTGTTTTGAAGATCCCATTTATTTTTTTCAAGATAATTTTTATAAAATTGTTTTATTATGTTTACATTTAACGTTTGTTTTATTTCTTTATTTGTGTGTGGGGACACTAGTCTCCTCGTACGCCACATGTGTTTTTTTGTGGATGCAAAAACACAAAATATACGTAGAAAGAAAAAAATAACTTTAAGAAGCAAGCCATTTTAGTCAAGCACACTGAAGGAAACAGAAAACTCTTAGAAACAGACTATGTCCACGTCGCTGTTCCTAGTTACGCTAGAAGCAGTTCATTCACCAGCCATTTACATTTCTACAGGTAACAATTTTCCAGTTATTCGAAATTTGCAAAATGAATAACCTTTTCTGCGATAAATTTTGGGTTTGTATTTCTATAAAACGTGGCATTTTTATTGCAAATACGTTGCAGAATCGTATACCTACATAGGTTCTCAAAAATGGAGAAAAATTTAATTTCGTCGATTACAGCGACATCTAAAACATAGATAGATTTCGTACTTTTAGTAGAATTCGAATCTGTTGTAGGTAATAATTGGAGATAATGAATTAAACGCAGACATTTCGCTCTTCGTATTCGAGCAATCTTCTTTTGAAGCAACGGGTGTAGAATAAACTTTTTGCTTTATTACTCCCCAAACATAAAAATCTAATGAAATGAGATCGGGAGACCTCACTGGCCAATTCCACGGTCCTACGCGTCTCATCCATCTATCTTCAAACATTTCAGTCAGCTGTTGATCGATTTAATTGTGACAGTGAGGTGGAGCCCCGTCTAATTGATACCAACACTTCCTTAGTTGGTCTATAGGTATATCATCTAGAAAATCTGCCACATTCGTTTCCAAAATATTGAGATATCTGTCGGCATTTAAATTTTCTTCGTAGATATGGTAAGTTTGGTTATCTTTAATTAGACAAAAAACATTTACGCTAAATTTATTTTGAAAGTTTCTTTCCCGGATAACATGAGGATTTTCAGATGACCACAAATGAGTATTATGTATATTAAAAATACCTTCTCTCGTAAATTTTGACTCGTCTGTCCATATAATATGTTGCAAAAATTGTGGATCTTCTTGGTATCGCACTAACATCGTTTCACAAAATTGTACACGTTGCACGGCGTCACCCGGATGAAGAGCAGAAAGTAGCTTAAATTTGTATGGATGCATATCATTAGTTCTTAGCATCCTGTGAATGGACGCTCGTGAAATGCCTAAATCATACTCTGCGGCACGAGTTGAGGATTCTGGATGAACATTAAAATAGGCTAGCACATTTATTACATTATCTTCATTTGAAGTTATTGGTTTTGGTAAAATTCTTTCTGCACAAATTCGACCATACTCTAGTTGATTTGCTAAAATTCTTCTTAACTTTTTTCTGCTCATTGGTGGCAAATTTGGATATGTCTCATTAAAAACTGTACATGTTCTGCTTATAATCCCATTGCAACGTCCGTGAATGAATAATAAATTTAAAATATCAGCATTTGAATATGTATTGTTTTCCATTTCTTATAAACACTAAATTAAACTGTCACTGCAAGAGACTAACAACAAATTGACAGTTTAGTTGTTTGTTTTGAAGTTTTGCTAAAAATTCCACAGCTATCCTCGCAAGAAATTACATGATTTTAGGTGATTACACAAAAAATAGTAGATAACTTAAAAACTAGAAGAGATAGGTATAGGGAACCCTGATACCGTTCGAAAGAGAATAAAATTGTGTATCAGAATATAGAAAAACATACAGGGTGTTCCATTTAAAAAAACCGACTTATGAAGGTTTGAAGTTAACTAAACTCGGCATTAAATTTCTAGCACCCTGTATGCAATTAAGCCACTTTGAAAGTATGGATGGGAAGCTTAGGGGTCTAGCTATCCCCCCTATAAATATTGTTGCTTTATCTTTCTTACTATAAAATACACATGGTTTGAAGCTAGTCACTGTTTCTCTCCATTTTTTTGAAAAAAATTAAATATCTCGAAAACGGTTAATTTTAGGAATAGGGAAACTTGATAAAAGTCCACCTAAAATAACACGTAAAATCCAAAGGGTGTTCCATATAAAATAAGCAAGTTGATGGTGACTTCCGGTAAAACGGAAAGTGGTACGTTATTTTATTTGAGAAGGGCATGCTCGAAAACCCGGTATCCCAAATTTTCAAAATTCAAATCGAAGTAGTCTGAAATAATTCTAATGGGCCATCAGCATGAGACACCCTGTATATATATATATATATATATATATATATATATATGTATATAACTTAAAAAAATTATATATTCGATATATTTTATTATTTATTATTTCGGAATGAATTTCAGGTAATTGTTTCAATTTCATTTTAAATTCTTGGGGTGGTATTTGATTGGGTTAAATGAATTTTTAATTTATAAATAAAAAGACAGCTTAATTTCAATTATCAATTTTGAAAAAAAAACATTTATATTTGCTTTAGTTATACTGAAATTACTCCAAATAATTCGACAAATGTTTTTATTTATTATTTCAAACATACATTTTAAGCATTTTTTGTTACTTAATTCTGGTAACTGAAGAAATTGTGTACGCTATCAGTTTTAATTGTAATTGTATATATATTGTAAGGACTGCCACTCAAGTAATCTGTTGTTTGTTTTCTTGTTATTTCCATGGCCTACTAAATGAAAGTTGTTGCCCCTCGTTGAATTGAAAATTTAAATCTGAAAATCTTATAAAAAAGTGGGAATAAACCTCATCAACTCTAATCCCTATTATCTCGTATGTAGATATTTGAATGAATTATAACCATAACATTTAAAGTAACAGACATATTTTGCTAGGAAATACTATCGTGACCATTATTGTTTTCGGTACCTTAATAAATTATTAAGAAATAATTTCTATAAAGTAGTTAAAATATATAAAAGTTGGTGAACTTGATCTTAAAATATCCCATTATTAAAATCTCTCTGCCTTCACTGTAAAGTCACAACAAATTCACAAACAATGAAGATTAGATTTGAAGATTTCTTTTATTAACATTAAACTAATGAAACAGAATAATGCCTTTTGTGAATTTCTTTTCATCATCCTCTGTATAAAATTTCAAGAGATTACAAGAAATTAAAACAAATACCTAATTGGTATTCATAGGTATATTTGAATACAAATTTTTTCAGAGGTGACTAAAATAACCAAAGAAATAGTACTGGTAGATATAAAATTGATGAATAAAAAAACAATCTAAAAGGCAATGTATTTAAGGTTATAGAAATTATAAATAAGATGCCTAACATTATACCATAATGTTTATGTCCGATGATATCATATAATGTTATAATTAAATTTATATTTTGCAGAGGAGAAAATAATAATAAACGTTAGTAGGAGGTGTGCTCCGCTCGGAAACAGCTAAGAATAAGAGATAAACCTCCTTGGATCTTTTCAAACTAGATTATTCACAATAACTTTCCTTGCTATTAAATTATTTAATTTAAACGGTAGTGGGGGTTTCTGTAGTGGAGTTAAGGTCGAAGTATAACCTTGTTAGCGAGCACAACTGAGTTATGGTCTTATAATGCCTCGAATGAGAAAAAGAACCTCTGTTGAAGTTCGGCATTCGTCAGTCTTCTCGAAGCGGGCGGTGGAGATGTTATTCTGTCCGTTAAAAAAAATGTGATTTTTGTTTACTTGGTGAAAACTTACACCTCTGTGGAAGTGTATTGGATTTCGTGGAATAGAAAATTACGTCTGATAGAATTGATAAGTAACCGACGGGTAACACCTTCCAGCGGGTTTCAAATAAGTGAAAGAAAATATTAACGTAATTATTTTTTTCTGCTGTATAGTTTAACACAATGTTGCTGGATGTGTTAACCTACATTAAGTATTCTTTCTTAAAATATGTGTGACTTATGGTGTAAATATTAGGTATCTCTAGATATATTCTCGCGTGTCGATATGAAACCGATTCAGTGATACTTAAAAATATGTTTAAAAACAAAACTGAACTTACTTTGTAAATTCATCGACGTAGGGAACATAGCTGCTCTGTGCACATCTTGGACATGTGGTCTTCCTCCCATCACAGCACACTGCGAACTTGCAGAAGCGGGATGATGTACCCCCATGGGCCCCGAACTTGCAGGATTGTATGATCTGGCCATTGAAGCAGCAGCTGCAGTGTAACGATAAGCTGCTTGCGACATTTGACTACAAGACGTTAAGTCACCATAGGAACAAGGCATATTACTTAGTCCAGCCGGATCCATCGTAGTCCCTTGTAAACAGCTCGAGTCGAAACCAGTCTGGTTTAAGTACGAATAGTCCATTTCGGCAAGGCCAAATTAAATTATCAAAAAATTTGAACAAAATGTGCGCCGCTAACTTAAAGGTGTATTATACTTTATGTCTATTTTCATTTATCCCATCCAACCCTTTAAAGAAATAACTGATTTCAGGTTATAATTGAATCAAAGTTTGATATTAAATTATAGCGATTACGGTTAGAGCCACGGGTTTTTTAAGAACAACACAGAGAGTAGCGCGTGAGTCTCAACTGTATGACTGAAATCAAATGATAAGCTTAATTCAATAACGAACAACGTTAGGGGAGGATCGGAAAAACTAGCAGCGAGGAAAAGGGGATGAATTCCTGAAAATCAACTAGGGATGCTGTGAGAGTAGGCGTGCCTAACTCCATGACAACCCTTGCAGCCAATAGCAGTTTTCCCCGCTTTGACACTTAACAAGGGTTGGTGGACAAAAGTGACGTCATCTACTCTGAAAACACGCGACTAAGGCTGACTCCGTGACAGCCACTGGCACATATGAAGGGAATATTAAAATGCTATACTCAAATGAAATTTACATTCTAATCTTTTATGCTTTTCTTTTATGGCTTACGCATCAACACTCAACAGTTGTATATATTGAAGTAGAGAAAAGAAATGATTTTCTTTTGAAATCGTCCAATACTAATTATAGATTCATATAACTTATACAAAACGACCAATCAAATAAATTTATTTCTGTCTGACTTACATTAATTTTGAAGAACATAAAAAAGTTACTAAGTGAGTTTGTAAAACGATGTCTATCGAAGAATCGATTTGTTTATAATATAGGTGGATCTTTAGGAATAAGTTCAATTAATTTTTATATCAAAATCATATTTACAACAAGTGCATTCAATAAAAAGTAATTTTTCGCTATAATGTTAATTAAATAACAGGTAAATAACATAATATCCATAATGAAATTGTACAACGTGCTTAAACCAGTAAGGTAAATTTAAAGCAATCAGTGAATGTAGTTATTGTTTTCTCCACGACCATTAGCGAATGTAATAATTCCGAAATCACTTTTAATAATAGAATGTAAAAATTCCCACTTTTGAGTTAGAATATTTATTCTGAAACACTTACTTGCTTCTTATGTGTTTTGCATGTACCTATTTTCATTCTATAACAAGGACAGAATGAATATTCCGTAATCGAATTAAACGACTAGATTGCCATGGATTTCAAAACTGTCAATGTCAAGTGTAAATGACTGCGTCCTAATAATTATGTTCAGACAAGTTTTGATGTAAAAAAAATGTGAAAAATCGAGTGAATCAGATATAGAATTTGATAATACTCCGCCTGAAATTACAAATGTTGCAAATAATATAAGCGACAACCTAATGCCGCAAAAATCGAGACATGAATATAAAAAGTATTAGATATGCACTGTTAAGGGATTGGAAACAAGAAAACAGACTACTTTTCCGAAAATATTTTCATTGCATTTTTCGACAATTTATTAAAAAAATGGAAATCCTCGACTCGAATATATTCAATCCTAAAAGTAACTATAAAATGTGAAACACGATATTTCAATGTAAAAAAAAATTAAAAACTTTGTTAAAATGCTCTTCTGACAAGTACGGAGTTAAGAAATCGAAGATTTTTACAGAAGAAAATGTTAAACAATTCCTAGAAAATGCTCCGGATGAGATACACATATTAGCCCAGTCATTATAGACATGAAAGAGCTTGTTTCGGGGAAAAAATACTATTAGAAGTTTCTCTGAGGAATATTGTTCGGAAACCTGTTATAAATAAAATATCAAAAAATCAACTCGAGGCTAGTTGGGAAACTTTGTTTTAACAGTGGTCAAAGTTATGGAAAAGTGGTTTTTTGACTCACGTAAAAAAGCTATTATTCATAGCGAAAACAAGTTTATACAAAAAAAGGTAGGTATTAAATAAGCCTATAAAATGAAAAAGTCCGATTAAATTCCGATAATTTGTTNATCGACCTAGTAAAAATATTGAGAAATTCTTCATGACAATGTGCACTATGGGGTTGCCTATTATTTGGCGTATGTGACGTCACTACTAAAAATATAGCACTAGATGTAGTGCTGTAACTAAAAAGGACTAAGTATTGCAATTCCTAATACAAAAACTAAACAACCAAGAGAGTTTACAATCACGGGAGATTTTGATAATATTATAAAAAAATACTGTGTTTTGAAACCTTATAATGTTCCTTCTTATTATTTTTTTAATTAATTTCCAAAAAATAAATGTACACAACATATGCCTAAACAAATTGCCACATTTCTGAATCTAGGCAACCCAGAATAGTATACTGGCTACTATTTGCGCCGTAGGTACCTCATCGACTACATTGGTAAATGCAGGTGCGGATATTGCAACATTAAAAAGGCATGGATGTTGGAAGTCTTCTCAGGTAGCAGAAGGATACATAGAAAATTATCTGCAAAATGAACAAATGTAGCAAATCAATTACTAATTAATTTCTTCAATTACTGGATATAATTCGTTAGTAACTCTCCCCCTCAACATCCAATTCTTCCTGCCACACGACCGTTAAGTCTGCCTCTACAAATCAATCTCTTTTGAAAAATATACAGAAAATATTTCCAGTGCACCAGTTTTTAATTTCAGTAATTGTACCACTATAAATATAAATATTAATGCAGCGTAATACAAATGTCTCAATAAATAACTTATTTTGTTTAGATTTAATTTAATTGTTTTTGATTCATACTTTTTGGTCGTGGTAAAAATATAGTCTGTTACTCGGTTAGAATAAAAAAAAATCGATACTTGTGATTCCACTCGTATCGAAATTTTTCATTCTAACCTTGTTACAGAATATACTATTAAAAGTATCTAAAAGAATGAGTACACTTACACTTACACATCAAGAATAATTTTCAGTATATTTCTTTATTTTCTAATGTTATACACTTCTTATCATTAACTTTTGTAATTTTTATTTCAATACGACAGGCACGTACCTATCTGTGTTTTTTCAGTAATAAGTGCTCACAATTTGGATATATTAAGTATTATTTTCTTAGCTTTCAGCTTACCTAGACATTTCGTATCAAAAGGTAATGGTATCCTCCTTTTTTCGTTCAGAACTTTGGTAAAGCATGTATAAATCGTGAAGAAATAATGGAGGTCTTCCCTATAACATGTTGCTTTAAAACACTATATTTTCGTGACGAGCATCCAATTTTTAAAAAACAATTTTATTTCATTCTTGTTCACTAAACAAATAAATGTTTTTATTCAAACTTGGAACACAACAATATCATATTAAAGGGCTAATATTTTGACATAAAAGACAATTTTCGTCTAAAGGCAATGATGTAATTATGGTGTTTCATTTGCATTTGAATCTCTTAACGTTTTGATGTGCAAATAATATTTACAAAAATATCTATTCGCTACAGGTATTAAAATTTGAGTTTGATATTTCCCTATTTATTTCCTTTTTTGTGAAATACTGCCACAAATATTATAAGGAAAACAATTCCAAACTTGCAGAAAACAGAATTTCTAGTAATTCCGGTAAACTCTTCTGTAATAAAAAGTTGCATTCAATATTATCAGGAAATTGCCCAGAAGTAAATAGGCGAAATAATATAATGTAGCTGATTAAAAGCAGTCCGTCGCGTCGATTTAAGCAACAGCTTTTTCAACTGTTAATCATTAGAAGTTCAGTTGCTCCCTACTGCACAATGTTTACTGCCGAATCTATTTAAAGGATCGAGTTGGCAAAGCCACAATCGTGTTGTGTGTAATTATACATTATTTACTAATTTTAAGAGCAACAAGTTCTCTTCTACATACAATTTGGAATTTTCATTAATACCTAATTCTCTACTATAAATTAGAAATAACTGTCTGTATCTAATTATGTTATCATCAATGTAAAATCATCGTAAAAATTTTAAATCACTCTATTGCTAACATAACAGTGCTCGCAGATCGCAGATCGGTTCCAGTCGTTCACATTTTAGAGATATTTTGAAAATATTATGTTTATTTTTTTATTTTTACGAATTGTTGAAATCTGTAAAATACCACCACAACAACTTTCTGCGAATAATTTTACTGTGGACTCAATTCTTTTTTTCAATGTTGGGATTCCGAACCCACTGAATTATTTACCGTTTTCCTAAGCGTGTTCACAAGTTTTTGATTTCTCAAATTTATTTATTTTTAAGTAGATATAGATTTAGTAGTAAAATAATTAAAACAATTAAATAATAGTAGATAAACTAAGTGCATTCTGGCTCAATTTGCATAAATTAGGTATGAAAATGGATGTTCTAGTAGATTTCCTGGAAGAGGGTTTTTTGTTGGATTTTGGGGATGTTAGAAAAATAGGTTTGTGGTTTGAGTTAGCCGAAAAGGA
This sequence comes from Anoplophora glabripennis, assembly GCF_000390285.2. Lineage (NCBI taxonomy): Eukaryota > Metazoa > Arthropoda > Insecta > Coleoptera > Cerambycidae > Anoplophora > Anoplophora glabripennis. The sequence continues at coordinate 184,052 of NW_019416970.1, read as the reverse complement.
TGATCCCTAACTCGTCTTCATTATTTGGCCCACTCTGTATAGGGTCCAGGTGTGCCGACACGCCTTCGCCATTCCCAGCCGCGAGCGTATAATGACGTAGAAGTGCGTGTTGTGAATGGTATTCCTTTCACTTAGTCTGCGTTGTTCATTCTGGCTCATGTGTCTAAATTTGGGTTGAAAATGGATGCCCCGGCAGATGCGCGCGAGAGTGGTACTCTTGATTTCGAAGATGGTACCTAAAAGGATATTTGTGGGATTTGAGAATGTGGGGATATTATTATATATTATGGAGGCATTGTGCTATTTATTTTTAATTGTTGAAAAATGAATGAAAGACAAAGATGTGTTGCTGAGAAAACTTGGGAGGCCATTAGTTCCCACAAAATGTTAAGGTCCCTGTTAAAGATGCGACTACAAGATATTTATTACTTACCGAAAAATTATATTAAGACAATAAGCGTGTGTGATCTTGAGGATGGTTGGTATTTATTGCCCGATTATATACGACATGATCCATCTATAGCGAAGTACAGATCATGTAAAAAACATTATTTATCAAACGTGCATAATGACTGTGTTGATGGTCCACCAAAAAGAATAATTAGCTGCCAATATTGCATCCAGGAAGAGATAATCAATTTGGGAAATAAAACTCTGCAATGTAAATCATCTCCAACAATAGATAATGGGAGGTAGAAAATGAAGAATTATGAACTATTTATTGTACTGCTTATAAGTGTTATAATTTAAATAGGAATTAATAAACACGTTTTAAATTTGAAATGTTTTAATAATTTACTTACAAAATAAAGTACATAGAGTATGATTACCTAATTAACATTTTACATATGATATTCATAAATTTTATCAATGTCAGTAAGAACAGCATTTTTATTAAATTTTAAGTGCTCAAGTAAACAATAACTTCGCTCACACTTATTTAAATTACATAAGGTTATTAATTTATCAAAACATGTTTCCATTGAACAAGCATCACAATTCGTAATATAAAGCAAAGCACTATTATAAAAGTTTTTAAAATCTAAATCGTGTAAATATCCTAGCCTATATTCGATAAGATGTCGAATATTGACGATGTCCTTAATGAATTCGTCATCAAGGTAGAAGATTGCTTGGCCACTCTTGAACACTAATATATGTCTTCCAGCAACTAGTTGACTGGATAGTTTGAAATTTTCAAATTCCACAACGGTTTCGATGAAATCTTTTTCTTTGTCATTATCCGGCATAATATTAATGTTGGTGATAAAATCATACCAGTCCACATCCATAAGAGAAATTACGTCACCGTCACTCGAACTTCTAAATCTGACGGCAGGTTCAAACCGCATAGCTGCGCTAATTCCTGTCGAGACTTGTATGGTCGAGTTTGATAGTGAATATTTTATTTCGCTGATTAATTGTGTCTCTTGTCTAATATCTTCTGCATACTTTGTAAGAATGTCATCCACATATGTCCAGTAGGAATTTGAGTTACTGTCTATCCCAGAATCTGACATTATAATAAGCAAAAAACGCACCGTTCTCGTCAATTGCTAAGTACTTACTAACTCGATAAAACAACTCATACATTTATTAATTACTAAAACTATGTGAAACTGTCAAATGTCAGATTGGTACGTTAAAAATTCGACAGCTTGAGGTGGGTAATAATCGAAGTGGTTTTAATACCTTAAATATATAGGTGTAGGATTTTCTAAATCTGTACTCAGTGGTTTCAGTTATGGAAAAAAAGGTGATTTTTAATGAAAACAACAACCAAGTGCATTTAATGGTAGCGTGGACTTACGCCTACAATGCTTCTCGAAAAAGATATTGGGAGATCTTTGTTGTAGATCGACACCGTTTCCAAAGGAGAATAGCNAAAACCTCATTAATTAGGGGGGTGGTCAAATGCCAACCGGTGTCGATCTCTCACATTAACCCAAGCCAACATTCTTCCACCCTACCATACCTGCACAGAGGGTGCCAATCCTCCGTACAAGCATAGCTAATCTACGGTCTACCGACCCGGCCGCGGGATTCGAAACCCGGGCAAATAGCACACATCGATTTAAGTACTGACGCCTTAAACCGTGCGGCTATCGACCGAAATAAAACTAAATATAAAAAATGCCGCCCTAAAGTATGTGCCGCCCGGTGCGGACCGCACCCACCGCACCCCCTAGGTGCGCCACTGCTTTCAGGCATTTCTGTCTTTTTTCCAATTACGTAAGGATTTGCAGATTTAGTTGTAATATATTTTGACATAATGGACATTGATATGGTCTAAAATGCTTATAGGTATTCTAACTAAATCTCACTAATTAGGCCGCGAGAGGCCTAATTACTCACGGACAATGTTATATGGTAGGCCGTGACAGTTAACAGGTAATATCATGACAATATTGTTATTGTTTGACAGTTTGTATTATGATTTAATTAAAATGGGTTATACAGAATTAGAAAATTGAAATATTGTAATTAAAATAAAGTAAAGATCTTCTCCATGCTCTATTTTAATTTTAAATACTTACCTACTACCTAATAGAAATCTATTTTAAGAGACAACTTTTTGAAAATATATTGATTTTTTAAAACTACCATGTTCTGCATTGAAATTGAGGTCCACGATAATTGATAAGTTATGTGGGCAAGTTAACGTTTACAATATTACAAACATTACTTTATTAAAAGAATATAATTAACACAAATGATTGAACAGATATTAATGACTCTAACCACATTATGTTAATCTTAATTCTAGGAAGATAGAGTTGCCTACAATCTGCAATTGTCAGTTGAAGCACTGAATCCAAAGTTCGCTATCCTTGCAAGCAAAAGTTAGAAGATTTTTGTATCATATTCACACACTTTGAACTTTGAGGTATACAAGATATAAAGCGGAGGGCCTAAAATCGGGCCTCGTGAGACACACAAAAAGGAACAGACATATTATTACGAACTGTAAGTAGGTAAGTACCTATTTTCTCTTACATTATTAGGAAAACATTAGATACCATATCCCTATAACATGTCCCCGATCATGGGTCTACAGGAGGTTGTATGCCCCGGGTTCAGGGACTACAAACCTCAATTTTTTAGTTATATATCCTCGCACACCTAGATGACACAGAATAGGTACATATACATGGTGTCTGCGAAAGATTAAGAAATCTCGAAGCCGGAGATACGGTGGTCAAAATGAGTCGATTGAGTCAAATATTCCTTATGCAAATGTTTCTGGTTTCAAAGATACAGGGCGTTCAATTTTTGAATTTTATTTTGAAATGTCTCAATAATTTTGAAAACTGTCAAGAGTTATAATATAATATTGTATTTTCTCTGTTATAATGTACAGGTAAATACGGTCTGTAACTTCAGGACACAATGTCTTATGGCATTTAAAGAAAATAAGTTCCTGTAAACATGTGACCGGAAACGTTTAGATTCCGATATACGGGGTGTTTAAACTTTAAAAAATGTATTAATATTGAAATAAATTTGGAACAGTCAGTGTTAGGTTCTTATAATTTGGCAGTTATTTTCGTTGGTAGAGAGCTGCATTTTTCAGTCAGTCCACGTTTTTGTCATAAAATGTAGAACGTCAATGGATTCTTTAAAATTTTTATTATTTTCGGACACGCCTAACAGTTTACAACAATTTTTTGCCTACCACTAACATATTCTTAGAAAAAAAACTGATTTATTTAATTCAGCGGCTACAAAAATAAGAGATAATATGGTATGCCTTTTTTTGTTGTCTTTAGTTGTTGTCGCAAAAAAAAATCCAAACAGGATGATTTTTTCAGGGTTGCTTGAGGACTGCCTCCTGAGTATCAAGCCGAAAGATCACACTCGAACTCCTGGTACAATTTGCGCTATGGGGGTGGTTTCCTAAACATTTTTTTTAGAGCAAAATGACCCTAATTCTGAACAACTTTTCTTTATAATTTTTTTTTATATCTCTAATACTTTTCGAGTTATTGCGCATTATATGAAAAAAATTGCGCACGCTGCAGAGGTCTTGTAAACATGTTTTTGCATAATCAAAAAAGAGCCAGCTTCAGCAGAGCTCCTAAACCTTATTTCATGCCAATCCGGTACACCCTGTAGAGCACCTTGTGGTTGCCGAAAAGCAGTTTTGCGGTGCACGCAGGATGATAGTTCAAACATCGGTCCCGACGACGCGACGTTGAGAAAGAGATGACTTCACCTGAACCTTTGAGGAAAAGAGAACTGAGTTGATTTTCTTGTAGATCGTGAATATGGTCTAAATAAATGCGCTGTAATTTGTTAAGTAGTCGAGATAATAAAAAAGCAAAGTTATAGAGCATTTACTCCTCTCCAACTTTTATTAAAGTTACTTAAAAAAAATGTTTACTACAGCAGTCCTGAGGTAAACGAATGTATTGTCGTATAATGTGCAGTAACTTGTTAAGTAAGATACAAAAAAAATTTGTATGGAAAACTTGTTTGATCCTCTACAACTTTTATGAAGATCATCTTGCTCTAAAAATGTTTAGAAACCATCCCCATAGCGCAAGTCGTACCAGGAGTTCGAGTGTGATCTTTTAGTTAGAAAGTCAGGAGGCAGTCCCCAAACAACCCTGAAAAAATCCTGTTTGGATTTTTTTTTATAAAATCATATCTTTATTGGATTAGATTAGACAATAAAATTCGAAAATGAATAACTTTACTAACGCTGAAATGACAGACGCATTTCGTCTACAGCTTAGCAAATGGTAATGCGGAAGAAGCGCGGCGAATTTATCGGGAACGTTATCTATGCTAAAAATTCAGAAATCTACATCGGAGATTGAGTGAAACTGGTAGTTTTAAGCGTTGTACGGAAGTTCCAGGCAGACCTTCAACAGTAACAATCCAGAGTTAGAAGAAGCTATACTTCGAGAGATAGAAGATGATCCTTCGACCAGTACCAGGAAGATAGCACTGCAGCTTCACGTAAGTCCAAAGACTTTGGAAAGGTTTGAAAATTTGTCAGCTGTTCCCATACCACATACAACGGATACACGCTCTGCTACCCCGTGATTTTCAGCCAAGGCTAGATTTTAGTAGGTAGTTACTCCATAAAGTGCCACATAATAACAATATTTTGACGAAAATTTTATTTACTGATGAGGCAACTTTTTCGCCAGAAGCAATTATTAATTCTCATAATAAACATTTTTGGGCGGACGAAAATCTGCATGCCATAAGAGATGGTCGTTTCCAGCATTCATTTTGTGATGTATGGATAGGGATTATTCGTGACTATCTGATTGGACCATACTTTTTACCAGCTCGATTAATTGGTGACTGGTATTGGCAGTATCTAGCCGAAGAACTAAATGTACCTATACACGTGAGAGCTAATTTCTGGTTTATTCCAGCTCATTTTAGCCATGTTGCTTATCAGTACCTCGACAACACCCTTCCTAATCGCTGGATTGGACGCGCAAGTCACCAAGCTTGGTCAGCTCGTAGTCCAATATGAATCTTTACGACTTTTATGTATGGGGTCACGTCAAGTTTCTTGTGTATAAGACACATGTACTAGACGAAAACAAGTTACGAAATCAGATAATTCAAAGTTGTGATGTCATGCAAAATTCTACAGGCATTAGCCCGGTTAAAATAGACATTTCAAATAATGAAAATTCCGACAGAGCTAAATTTTGGTGGAGACCTTGGGTACACCATTAGAAACAAAGTGTCAAAAGTCCGCATCGATCCCATGTGTGCTAAAAAAAGTTATTCGGGTTCAAATGTCAAAATTTGAGGTTTTTTGGATTTTTTTCGAAAATGGTAAGTTTTATCAAAAAAATTGCTCGGACAAATATTAGAGAACTTAAAATTATCTACAAAAATGATCCTTATACTTTTTTTTCTAAGAACCACCATTCCTGAGATATCGCGATTCTAAAACTTGAAGGAGTCACGTTCTACATGATATGCACACATTTCCACACCACCTGTGAGGTAGTGTACTTTGACGCGTTTTTTTAACGTGGTTTCACCGGTAGGCCTACTCCACGAACTGTTATGACGGAATTTTCAGGGACAATACTCTTTTAACTGTATGATGATTATTGATATTGATATTGGTTATTGACTTTAACTGTAGTTCTGATTTCTTTTGATATTTTAATCTGATTCATACTCTTCAACAGTCATGTCTTCTTCGATTTCTTCTTCTTCTTCTTCCTCTTATTCTTGCTGGATATTCATAAATTGTTCAAATGAAGATGAATCAGCTGCCTCTTCATCGAAATCACATGAATTTTCGTCTGTTGTATTCAATTGGACATTTGAGCAAGACTGGCTTTGGCAATTAGTACTAGCTGGAGAACACAGTAACCCTACTCTTTTACAGCTACATTTGGCACTACAATCTTTTTTGCAATTGCAAAAAATAGTGTTTAGGAGTTTTTCCAGAGCAGGTGGAAGTAAAAAAAAGTATTATATGTTAATTTCCAACCCCAGTCTTCTGGGTTCAGTTGATTGCCTAGCCATGTCTGAACTTAGTATACTCGATACAAGTGTTGATTAGCAAAAGCCGATGTTGGAGGTAGACAAGATAGTGTTTCTTGTTTCGTGTATTTTTTACAGAAGTTAAATGTCTATATTTATCTATACAATCAATTTTTTTGGAGCTCCTTAACAGCAAGGAGAAAGCGAATTCCTTTTGTGCTTATTGTTTGAATTTCTGCAATCAATCAAATATTTTTTCCAAATAACTTTAATACTGATGTTTTACCCCTTCTGAACATTGCTGATGTAGTATCGCAGTCGGTTATCGCATGTAAAAATAAGATATGGTTTTTGCATTTTGGATAAGCAGATAAACTTTTTGAAGAATATATTTTTGTTCGCTGTTGAGCCTTTCCAGGTTTTAAAAAGTATATAATTTTATCAACTAGAGTCCTTGCAATGAGTAGTATTAATAAGTCAACATCTTCACCAACTACAATAGTTATACCTATTTGTTGCATTAAATTGTTCTATTGCTATTTCAATTATAAGGACATCTGCGTCATTTTGACTAAGGGACTGAGTTTCTTTTGAGTGTATATTCTCAGAATAGTATAGTTTATACATACAAGAGACACACATAGGCATTTTTACTTGCATTCAGTGCCTGACTATGTATATACGTGGCATATATGTGCATATCATGTAGAACGTGACTCCTTCAGCTTTTAGCATCGCGATATCTCAGGAATGGTGTTTCTTAGCACACATGGGATCGGTGCGGACTTTTGACACTTTATTTCTAAAGGTGTACCCATGGTCTCCACCAAAATTTAGCTCTGTCGGAATTTTCGTTATTTGACCACTATTATTATGACCTATTTGACCGGACTAAATTTTTGAACGATTGAGACAATCGGAATCTTGTGTTTTATCAGAAAGTGACTATTTTCAACTATTTTGTGTCGATTATTTCTATGATTGTTATTTGTAGTTGCCGGCCATTTTTCTAATAGGTTAGTATTAGGCAAAAATTTGAACAACTTTTTTGTTGTAAAATGTTAGGCGAGTCCGAAAATAATAAAAATTTTAAAAAATCCATTGGCATCCTACATTTTATTACGAAAACATCGACTGACTTACACATAACTACGCCACTGGCGACAAGCAATTGACTTTATACAAAAAAATGCAGCTCTTTACCAACGTACAATAACTGTCAAATTTTAAGAACCTAACATTGACTGTTCCAAATTTATTTCAAATATTAATATATTTTTTAAAATTTTCAGCAGCCTGTATCTTGGATGTTTACAAGAACTTTTTTTCTTTAAATACCATAAAAAAATGTTTCCTGAAGTTACGGACCGTACTTAGGAAACACTCTGTAAGTATATGTAAAATATATGATTGGCGAAGTGACTGCCGATTCAGAAAAAACTGCGCCCTATACTCTCTACGCTAATCAAACGAAATAGAAAACCTAATATCACTTCATTACATATCTCAGGATTCTAAGAAATTTAAGCGTGTTGTTTCAAAGATTAATATTTCCGTCGATAAAAAATGCAAATTAACAAATTTATTTATCAGTATCGGAATTCGACTATTTTTGTATTTTGCACAACTGATCAAATGCGATATATCCAATGTGTTCGAAGACCACATAGCTTAACGATTCCTTCCATTTTTTTGTGTTTATAGGACTATGTCCGTATACTTAAAGCCAAGGATGATGTTTCATAAGGGTATCTGAAGTCCCTGTATAAGTATAGTCGATATACATAATTTTATTTAGGGATTAAATAATTATTAAAGACTAACCCTTACCTTTAAAACTAGCCTTCAAATTAATACAAGGAACTGAAAGATTAGCTACTGTGCATGAGACCTAGATTTAGACTAGACAAACATTTTCGTAGAAATAAGAACAGGGCTGATTGATTGTCCTCATTGCATCAAGACAGCAGTCCATTTGAACTTCAGGACTGATATCTGAAAATGTTTTGTACATTCCACCTAGGCAAACGTAGGTACTCCTTTATTTTTAAAATAACTCCTAGAATATACATATGAATATATACATAACTACCACATTTAATCGAAAAGGTGTTCTTCTTTCCATATCCTTTCTATGACACGTAATTATTTAACTTTAGTGAAAAAAAAAAATATAATTTTATTTATGTTCAGTTAAGTTAAAAATATATTAAAAAATATAAAAAAATTGATATGAATATGAGAAATACTTACCTTTTCTCGCCATTTCGAAGTATGTATTTCAAAGTCACACCATTTACATTTTTTGAAAAATTGTGAAAAATAGATAAAGAAAACTAAATGATTAGTTTTGAGAATGCCATTTGTATTATTAAAAAATATACATATATCCAATTTCTCTAAAATCGATCAGTAAAAAAATTGTTTTATACTTGGTGCCCATTTTTGGAGCTGCACCGTTGGGATTTCGGAAGTTACTGACGAAAAAATTAGTATGTACCTTACCTACTTCTAACTGATATAATACGGAGATTTTTAAACAGATCTTGTAGACAATCTTTTTATGCCTATTATTAGAATTTTTGTAGAACTATCTTTCTTATTTCACCTAACCTGTCGAAATGATTTTTAAATAATTAGGCTACCTGTTATTTGGATAAAAAGATCTTGTGTATCCCACAGAATGGATCAGATTTTACATCAAATCCAAGCATATGTGATAGTACTTTTAAAAATGAATGGACTTTCCACACGATTTTTTTTTTTAAATTCTAATCGAGATATACAGGGCAAATGGGGGCAAAGTTCGTAATCAGGGGACCAATATTATGTCTCTAAAAAATCAAAGCTAACATTATTAGTTTTCGAAATATTTAAAAAAAATGAAATATTGGAAATCCGTTTTTGTTTAATTTCAGCCTTGTTTGGGGTAATATTAAAAAAAGAAGAACACTTTCTCATGGCAACTTTTTGCCGTCTATCGAATGGCATAATCAATTTTTATATGTAACGTTTCGTCTCTCCAGAACCATCATCAACTTCATTTTTTTAAATACGACCCTGGAAATTTTATTACATTTTTTGCAAGCCTTCATACCCCATACTGTACTGCCTCAGCTCGAACCAGATTCGGACGTTTTGTCTCTAAAATTAATCTTCAATGTATTCGTTCCAAATTTATCTAATTTTTTTTAAGATTTCTATGTTTCTTGAATTATCGTACACTACAGTGTCGTTAGACCCTGTGAAATCCACCAAAAACATTATTAGAATTTGAATCCCGTGCTCATAGTTATTTCTAGGTTTCTCGAGTGCTCAAAATTCAAACAAATTTCGAACTAATTTTTTCAGGATATTCATACAAATACATCTAACAGTTGCGGTTACAACTATAATAAATTAGAATAATTAAAACTCTAATAATGTTTAATTGTAACGTGTGATGGTAATAAGTTTAAATAAGTAGGTGTATTTCACAGGGTCTAATGACACTTAGAGTGTACGATANGAAATCCGTTTTTGTTTAATTTCAGCCTTGTTTGGGGTAATATTAAAAAAAGAAGAACACTTTCTCATGGCAACTTTTTGCCGTCTATCGAATGGCATAATCAATTTTTATATGTAACGTTTCGTCTCTCCAGAACCATCATCAACTTCATTTTTTTAAATACGACCCTGGAAATTTTATTACATTTTTTGCAAGCCTTCATACCCCATACTGTACTGCCTCAGCTCGAACCAGATTCGGACGTTTTGTCTCTAAAATTAATCTTCAATGTATTCGTTCCAAATTTATCTAATTTTTTTTAAGATTTCTATGTTTCTTGAATTATCGTACACTACAGTGTCGTTAGACCCTGTGAAATCCACCAAAAACATTATTAGAATTTGAATCCCGTGCTCATAGTTATTTCTAGGTTTCTCGAGTGCTCAAAATTCAAACAAATTTCGAACTAATTTTTTCAGGATATTCATACAAATACATCTAACAGTTGCGGTTACAACTATAATAAATTAGAATAATTAAAACTCTAATAATGTTTAATTGTAACGTGTGATGGTAATAAGTTTAAATAAGTAGGTGTATTTCACAGGGTCTAATGACACTTAGAGTGTACGATAATTCAAGAAATATAGAAATCTAAAAAAAAATTAGATAAATTTGGAACGAATACGTTGAAGATGACTTTTAAAGACAAAACTTCTAAATCTGGTTCGAGCTGAGGAGCAGTACAGTATTGGGGATCATGAAGGCTTCCAAAAATTTTTTTCGATATCACCTGAAACAAGGCTAAAATTAAACAAAAACGGATTTGAAAACTAATTATGTTAGCCTTGATTTTTTAGAGGCATAATGTTGGTCCTCTGATTATGCAGCTTTGCCTCCATTTAAGCTACTTCGTATCTCTAACCGTTTCCAAGATCCCTGTAGTGAGAAGCGAATTTGTAACAGCCTGTAAGTAAGAGTAGGTAGTAAATTTAAAAAATCTACAATTTTTTCTATTTCCCAAATTAACGGGAATATTCAAACTAAATCTGTACATATCATACTTGAATAAGTTACTTTAGTATCAGTTTCCCTAAAGAGGCACTGTCACTGGATAATCATTTTAATAATTCAATAATAAAAATAAAAAATGTAGTACGACCCTAGTACCAAGTAAAATAACTCGTTTTTTTTTCATGAAGCTTTTCATTTTAAACGAATATGTATCTCCATATTATTTTATTTCTGAAATATGTTTCAAGGCAAATTTGTTTTTTTTTTTAATTTTATATTGCCATACTAATTTCTTGTTTGAATTTTATTTTCGTGGTACTCTCGCATACATCGACGCTAAATCTGACTAAACACACATTTTGACATTTCCTTATACCTACGTAAAACAATCGCGACATTTTGATAGTTTATTTACTCATTTGTTTATTTGTTTGTTTGTTGGTTTATTCGTTTGTTTTTAGTTTATCGTTTATTTGCTTATTTATGTATTTATTTATTTATTTTTATTTACTTATTTATTTAGTCAGTTAGTAAGCCCAAAAATTTCGTTGTAAGTAATAAGTTTTGGTAATAATTGTTTTATTAAGTTTTAAATATCTCAAATGATTTATATTTGAAAATGAAAATAAAATCAACGACTTTAACAAGAGCAATAGCAATACAAATGCTATAATATCAATTTTTTGGATGTTTGATTTTATCGAAGAATTTTGATATATTCTTTTCCCTGTTTTTATGTTATGTTATTTTGTTAATTTTTTGTTACGCCCTGCATCCTGGGAGCAATGTATTGGTCATATCACGAAGAATATCTTCTGATTATCAATCTTATAAAGATCTGTTGTTACATGAAAAATTACGTATCCAATAAACAAGTACCATTTGAAGAGGTATTAAATTCGTTATGTATTATATTTGGACCATGGTGGAAATAACCGTAAAAGTTTACTCTAATCCTCAACTTAAGTCCCCAGTCCTCCCTTCCGACAATTTGTCCAAGAAGAGGGACGGCAGGAGCTCCTCCTCTAAGATTCATCCCTTATTCCCCCAGGATCTGCCTAACCATGGCCGTTTCTTGCACGTCTGATACTATAACAAACATCTATCAGTTTGTTTACTGTCCACTTTTCAATTATGCTTTGATTCAATCTCTATTTGTATGGCATGAAGACATTAGGTAGTACAAGATATTCCACATTTTATTGTAGCATCTGATACATTTTACATTATAAAATATTTGAAAATTATAAATGGGAACAATATTCATAATAAATACATATACAGGGTAGCCCATCGAAAACGTACCGCAAAGCATTACAGGGTAGTAAAGAACTTTTCGGCAAAATCCAAAAACAGGTCAAATTTGTTTCTGAGGGGGACAACTTTTGGCTCAAAAAGCATACCAAAATCTTCAACCCCCTAAGTGGGGGTGTTATCCCCTAAATTTTTTCAAATGGGAATGGGGGTCAAGTGGGGGGTCATTAGAAAGGGCTTTTAATTCTCTATACATCGATTCTTACTTTTTGAAAATCGATTCATTATTTTAGAAAATATGCAGCTTTGAAAATACGAACAATATTTTTGACGAGAAATGCGAAAATCGATTTAATTTTACTTCAAAACTTACGGTATTAGTCAAGTAAATGCTGAAAATGTTGTCCGCCAACTTGCATACAATGATACAGGTTGTCTTCAAACCGTTGTCGAACATTCTGGAGCACTTGCGGTGTTACTTCGCGACATACATTAATGATTCGTCCTCGCAGATCTTCCAAGGTATCAGGTGGAGTGCTGTAAACTTTGCTTTTAATGTGCCCCCAGAGAAAGAAATCTAAAGGATTTAAGTCGGGTGACCGAGGGGGCCACTCAATTGCACCTCTTCGTCCTATCCAGCGTCCTGGAAACGTCTCATTTAGGTAATTGCGCACATTGAGCGAGTAATGTGGAGGAGCTCCGTCTTGCTGGAAAATCAGTTCGTGTTCATTGTAAGCAGGGTCGTCCTCTATGATATTTGTTAGAGCTGGGTCGATGACATTTTGTAGTAAATCCAAGTACATATCGCCTGTCAAATTTCCAGGAAGGAAAAAAGGACCTACAATGGAATTTCCAAAAATACCTGCCCATACATTCAACTTCTGGGGGTGTTGGGAGTGTGTCTCATGGAAAATCCTTGGATTGGTATCAGCCCAGTAACGACAATTATGGCGATTCACTAAACCATTCAAGAAGAACGTACACTCGTCCGAAAAACACACATTAAAGAGGAAATTATCGTTTATCGCTCGTTCAGTCATTATTTCGCAAAATTGCAAACGACGATCAAAATCGTCTTCATTTAGCTCTTGCACTAGCCGAATCTTATAAGGATGGAATTTGTATTTTTTTAATATTCGTTGGACACTTGTACGACTCACTCCTGTCGCAGTAGCCAATTGCATTGTACTCAGCGTACTATCCATTGCCACTTGCCCCAATACCGCTATTTCCGTAGGTTCATTTAGTACCGGATTTTCAACCTGCCTCTTTTTGTTATGAACGGAGCCAGTTTCGCGAAATTTGGCCACCAATTCGCGAACAATTTTTCCAGACGCATGTTTCTCAGGATGCCGTTGGTTGAACAGTTCGGCGACCCGATTTCCGCATTCATTGTTTTTGAAAAAAAGCTCAATAATTTCTACTCTTTCTGGAATTGAGTACACCATAATTAATCAATTTAAAAGACTCGGCAGTATTGGTACTCTTCAACTACAAGTCACAAGACAGTTATCTAGCAACTTCTTGTGGCCTATCTAAATACGAAACAAAAAGCGGACAATTTTTTGCTCACCAAAATCAGGCTAAAGAATTCGCAAATCAAAAAAAAAACAGCGAATTCTTTTGAAGGAATTTACCAAGCTAATACCGTAAGTTTTGAAGTAAAATTAAATCGATTTTCGCATTTCTCGTCAAAAATATTGTTCGTATTTTCAAAGCTGCATATTTTCTAAAATAATGGATCGATTTTCAAAAAGTAAGAATCGATGTATAGAGAATTAAAAGCCCTTTCTAATGACCCCCCACTTGACCCCCATTCCCATTTAAAAAAATTGGGGATTGGCACCCCCACTTAGGGGGTTGAAGATTTTGCTATGCTTTTTGCGCCAAAAGTTGTCCCCCTCAGAAGCAAACTTTACCTGTTTTTGGATTTTGCCGAAAAGTTCATTACTACCCTGTAATGCCTTGCGGTACGTTTTCGATGGGCTACCCTGTATCTATCTACAGCGCATCTCACCGTTTCCTTAAAATATTCCAAAGACTATTGAGATTAAGTCATGAAAGGCATGAAGTGTACGAAAATTTGTTTTGGAGCTAAATTGGAAGCCAACTTTCTTATTTTAAATTGGGCGTCATATTTTTTATTGAATTTTTTAATTTTACTAATTTTTGAAAACACATTCCTCCACCAAAAATGAACGGAGAAATGTGTTGAAATTTCTAATATATCTCTTTTTATTTTGACATTTCCACATCTTAAAAGTAGGTATATACAGGGTTACAACTTTTTAATTGTCCAATACAGGTATCTTTATTATGTTAAGAGATACAGATATAGTTAAATGAGAAAAAAATGTGCAGAATCCGTGATCTGCATAAAATTCTCCAAATTTTTGCTTATTCAACCATTACTGTATCTATTGAAATAAGAAATATACCTTTATTGGACAATTAAAAAGTTGTAACCCTGTACCTTAAACACCTTTAACTACTATTCTACTGTTTGAGTCGAAGTGAGGCAACCAAAAATTGCAGTAAGCTGGAAGGTAAACGATAATTTATAAATGATCCAGTAGATGTAGTTCCTTCATACTTCGATTGCCAGTGTTTATCAGTCTTCAAAATAGTGTATTATTATAATACATAACCTTCAGACATATCTACTTATACAGGGTGTCCCGGTACTTGATACAAAAGAGTCGAGTACAAATAGATGAGGTCAAAATAATATAAGTTCTTCATATAATTTTTTTTTCGTACGGGACTTTATTAACAAGTTACGTGCCCTCAAAGGTGAAAATTAGAAAGTTATTTATATTTACAGTCTCTAAACTATTAACTTCAGTATGATGCAAATTTGGTGATAGATAACACATGCATAGAACGCCAGAGACGGACTATGCCCAATGGTTAACAACCCAGAATTTTTGCATAGATGACGATCACAATCTGCCTGTATCAAAAATAAGTTCCCTGAAGAATTTGCCAATGATAATACCCTCTTGATAAAATTAACAGTTTAGAAAATATTTATGATTTTATGTCATCGAGCGGCGCCTCCACCATTTTTTGTTTTTAATTTTTAATTGGACATAATTACTATGTTAGAACCGTACATATTTTTTAAACAAGACCTTAGAAAATCTTACTGTCTGCTAATGTAAATTTCATTAAAAAAATTTGACAAACACTTTACATATACCACAAAATAGAAAATCAATACAAGAATAAGTTAAAGTAAGTTAAAAAAAATAATAAAGAAAGAAAACTACCAAATACATTTCCAGTATGGGCACCTTCCACCTCCACACACTTTCTAAGTCTACGAATGTTATTTGTTTCTACACAAAAAAGCATTTCACAAAGGAAATAAATTCTTGTAGCAATTCATCCCTTGTCTGTACTGGGGTTGCGTACACTAAACTTTTCAGGTATCCCCACAGGAAGTGTCCACAGTCCATCGGGTTAAAGTCTGGAGAACGTTGGGCATAGTCCGTTCCTGGCGTTCTGGGCATAATGAAATTTCACCACATCAAAAACAAGCTGTACGCATGTGTTATCGATCACCAAATTTGGATCATGCTGAAGTTAACAGTTTAGAGACTGTAAATAAAAATAACTTTCTAATTTTCACCTTTGAGGGGGTGAGTTGTTAACTGAGGCCCGTATGAAAAAAATATATATGAAGATGATATTATTTTGACCTCATTTATTTGTACTCGACTTTTTTGTATCATGCACAGAGCACCCAGAGTGTACGTTTCCTATCCCAAAGCATGGAAACCGATGAATACATGGGTTTAGATCCGGGGATCGAGGTGGCCATTTTAAATAGGCCTCTACCTTATTATTTCCTCTACCTATCCACCTGTTAGGATATTAACCTGTAATAACTGATCTTTTAATACTCTATTAACGAAACTTTTTGAAAGCCAATCTCTGCCGCTAAACGCCATGTATTTACTTGAGGAATTTCTTCGACCCTTTCCTAAATTTGTTCTTCCAGCTGAATAGTTCCAGGATTTAATGTTACAGGAAAAAAAACGTCTTGTTTCCCGAAGGCGTTTTTCCGCATTAGCAAATGTTTTGTGATTTGGAATTCTTCGATTAGGAAATCTTTCAGCACATGTTCAAACAGTAGCACAACAATTTCCTTCACAATAACCCAAATCTAATAACATATTAGTTTGTTCAGCAAAAGGATAAGTTGCAATAAAAAAACAAACTAAGGTAAAATTAGATCACACCTCGCTTGAGACTGAACCTTTTAATTATTGTTATGAATTTGTTTCTTTGTTATATTATGGCAGCTCGTATGCCAATTTTACTCGAAATCCATAAACGATATCAAAATTTTGTAAGAGCAAAAAAATCTTCTAAAATAGTGCTTATTTTTAAAAATATAAATTATGTCGTCATTGGCGTACACACAAAAAAGTTACGGGCTAGCCAGTGGCGTACAGGCACTAGAAAGAGAACATCCTGTATATGTATTCTCTCCAAATTCTACATTTACATTGCCCTTATATAAAAAAATATGTGTACCAAATTTGAAGTATCTAAGAAAAACAGTTTTCAAATTATTTGAAAAAAAAACTAGGTTATCTGTTCTATATTTAGAAGACTATATCTCAGTGGGCGTGAATTTTTGTATATAGGTAAGTTAGGCTAAATAGTCTTATTTTCATCCAAGGAACCAGTGGTCAAGCGTTGTCCATCCTTTTCAGGGACACCCTGTATAGGAGTTGTTAAAAAAATATATTATTTCTATTTCTTAAATTGTCATTCTTCTTTTTTAAACGACAGTTTGCTTATCACTCTTGGCAAGTTTAAAATTGGCACTGCATTTTTGGATAAATTTCTAGCACCGTTTTTATTAATAATAATAAACTTCTCTTAAAAATGTAAAGAACATATAACAGACGATTTTGAGGACGCCCAATCTTTTTTTTTAATGGCTTTGACCCTTTCCAATTTCATTTCCACTCTCTTTAAAAAACCTGAGAATAAAAACGAGAAAATGGGTACCTAATAAAATTTTATTCAGTAACTAATTACCTGTATGTTTATTATTGAAATTATATGTTGAGGGTTCAATATTTACAATTATTTTAAATAGCCATCATGAAAATAAACACCAATTGTGACAAAAAACTAATTGTAAATAGCCGGTAGATAATATGATCCTGTATATTTACATCAGTTAATAACGTGGCACTAAAAAAACATGATGCCAACACTGGAAATAAGTGCATGTGAGATGGAGAATGCTGCGTGAAGCTGTCAAAATGGCATAAAATATTTTTATGTTATTACTTACCTAAAGAATTAAATTTTAGCACTATTGTGATCAGATCTGCTGTTACAATCGTCAACGATACACTGCCCCATGATTGCACAAATAAAAACAATATATTTAATAAATACTAACAATGTTAACTCATCGAATGTCTAACAGCGACTGAGAGCGCGAGGCTGGCTGGGCTGACGGTTGGCTTCACCGGCTTGCCTCTACAGTTCAGTCTATTTTGTCTATGGTATCAAGTACCGGGACACTCCGTATATGAAGTGAATTCAAAACATTTTTTAATATAGTTTTTCAGTAGTAATCATTACCTCTGCTTGCATTCAATTAAAGAAGGCTATTTTGTAAACTTATTATTTTTTGAACCATAATTTTGTCTCTGTTATTAACAGAAATATAAAGTGTATTCTTGTGTTCAAAATAAATATATCGTTTATATCGTTGAGTGGCAAAACTGAAATTTAAAGTTGGTATTGATACCAAGAATTGGTTATAGTTTTGGAATTCTATCTCAACAAATATTATACGGACCCAATAAAGTTCTATCGTCTGAACTGCAAGAATTTACCGCGTCAGGGGCATGCCTTGAATTCTCCCGCCAATGTCTTTCTACCGAAGGTGTTGAATGCGGTTAATTTCAAGAAAGTTACGCAGGGGTCTTCTTGGAATTATATCTCAACAAAGATCGTACGACCTATACTTAACATTAACCCCGTAAGCGAAGTACAATTAGCTTCGACCTGCGTTTCAACCAATAGAGGATAGGAAAGGCAACAATTTATGATTTGAACGCGTAGCGAGGTCCAGCACACCGGATATTGTTCTGAAGCGGTGGATTGGAACTAATTCTGTGACAGAATTACCTTGCCAGGTCTTCGGTCAACTCGAGAGACTTGCGCAGTAGGTATGCGCGAAACTTACTTACTTTGGTAACTAAACCGTTGCTGGAAATAACTGTTTGCTCTGCTAGTCTTTCAGGAACAGAACATTTAGTACTGCTTGCTATACCAGCGTCCTACTTGCTAGTTGGCGGCTGCGCGATCTTTCTAGACAAGACTTGGAAGAATTTTCCAAACGTCGATCTCGCTACTGCTAGGCTGGTGACGGATTGGACTGCTTACTGCGACGGGTGAACATCAACTGAATTTCCAATCCAATTCAGTTTAACTCCCAAGCCAAACCTCTGCTGCGAACGGTGGCGTCTGCGCAGTCTTTCCAGGCTGGTCCTGAAAGAATTTTACCTACTCCAAACGACGACCACTCTGATGCTAGGCTCTAAAGGAGGATCAATGAATGCCACCTTCTAAAAACAATTGTCAGAAATGATGAAACCACTTCGGCAGGAGAAGTTAAGGTATTACAAAAGCAATGACAGGAATATTGTAGTTCAGATTTGCAGTAAACGTTTAAGTGACAACACATGTGTATATGTAACACTCTCTACTTTTGAAACTTTCATGGTAAAAAAACCTCTGCTAAAATTTTCAACCTGATTGACGATAGTTTGAATTTTCTTTGAAGTAAAAGTTCATAGATTTTAGATCTAATGAGACCTTTCAATTGGTGTAAAACTTAAAAAATAGGTGTGAATTTTCTAAAAAATAATTTCGATGACGTCACAACCCTTAAGGCGATAAACTTACCAAGATGAAATTTTAAGTCAATGTATCATCATACCATAATGATTCCCGCCTGTGGTTTCATTTGTTCTTTCCGTTGTCCTGTAATCGTGGCTAACCATTAGTTTTGGGTCACCCTATATGTTCAAATGTGCAGGCTGCCTTACAATCGTTGTTCAACAGGATCACTTTCCGCGCAGTCCTAGAATATGACTCTCTCTAAAATACTATTAGTTGACAATATTTACAAAATACATGAAATACCTACAGGTGTAGCTTTGTGCATTTCCGCTTTGATGCATTTTAGTCAGTGGAAGGTCCTCTGATTTCTTGTTACCTTCCCCAATAGTTATGGGTTGGGTACTGGAAAATTAAAAAAAATTCTTGCCTTACCTTGACGTTGTAAAATTTTAATAGTTCAAGTACAAACCAACCTCTTGAATAATGAAGCAAATATTTATGTCAATTTTGTTATGGATTTCAGTTTATTCAAAAAAATATTTTCAAATACAGATAACACTCAAATAGTTTATGTAACGTGTACTTGAGTTATCTGTAATTAAAGTCTATATCTATGTTCTTTCAGATTTTGATAGGTGAAGCTTTTTTTAAAAGAACATGAAAAAATAAGAATAATTTTATATTTTCTGTCTTAAATGAATTTTTAATTGATTTTACAAATTCGATAAGATTATTAAAGCTTATCTGAACAATATGAGGAAGAAGCATATTTTTTTATAATCTTTGACCAAAAGATATAGTTTGGATTATATGTTATCAATAAAAATTAAAATTGTATATTCTGCATGCCACTTTTATTTAAAAATATTATAACAAATTATTCAAAAAGTGAATAAACTTTTCCACTTCTAGTTGTTCTTTTAATCATTTTGTTCTTTTTATGAATCACATTTGAATCATTTCGAGAGAGAAGTCCTATATTCAGTCTCTTGAGAGCACCTCTCTTATTTCTTTTAGCAATAACAGGTTCACTTTGCTCGATGGGCTGAACTGTAGTTTGCAAATTATACTTTTTTATTTCTGAAGAATTTACGTCTTGGTTAGAATCTTGATTGAAAGCTTCATTACTGTATATTATATTACAAAAATTTGTTTTTTTTTCCGGTTTATTCTCTTGCAAGTTCGTGACACTACGTACTTTAGTAAAAGATATCTGAAAACTTTTGTTGGGTAACAAGAGACAAGGATTCAAGTTATGCAGAGATTCGTAAGATTGTTTGGCAATCTTACACATAGCGTCTGTGCACTTTCTTCTACATGCTCGAGCATTTTTTAAAAACCAAGAGTTGTTCTTAGGCCGCCTTCTAAAATGAATGATTGAATTATGATTTTTATTTGTCATAATACCACATTTTTCTCTTACTGTATTGGTAATCGAGTGTGAGAAGAATTGTATGCAACATGTCTTGGATGTCCCTGACCAATCCTGACTAACGTTCCTTTTTTCAAATGACTGTATAAATAATAAAGTGCTCCAGATAATATAAAGAGAGCTGTTGTATTTGGCGATGTGCTGCTCCGTATAGCTATGGGCTGAAATAAGTACCTATTAATTAAATACTAAAAAATTATTTGGATACTTATTACTCACCATGCGACCACTAAATGAATCCATAAATCTACGAAATATTACTGTGCATAACGCCAATGATAAGCTGGCAGTTATCATTTTAATAAATAATAATTTAGAAAAAGGTTATTACTTATATTTTCAATTTTGAATTTTTCGCATGATACAAATAATAATTTTATTACTGTCACAAACATTGTGTCATCAAAGTGACATATTAGTATTATGTATCAGCTTTATTCTAAGCCTCCTTTACAAACTGTAAAAATTATATGAAACTAGCTGACCCGGCAAACGTTGTCTTGCCATCTTGTGGAACTGTGGATGGAACAAAATAATATAAAAATCGTATAAGGGTGAAAATTTAGAACTGTATGTATTTTTCCGTATTATTATGAGCACCGAAGATTTGATTATACCTATGGCTACACCAACATGTCTTGTGCTGGTTTCTGCATCTTCGGCAATACGGACTACAATTATTTCATCCTCCATATCCGCATTAGTTACTTTCGGTCTTCCCCTGCTTTTGGGATGCAGTTTCGAATAATCTATCGCACAATGGCTTGAAATGGTTTGGTTGCCTTCTATCCGAATTTAAGCTCGAAATAACGCTGCGCTGCTCTGCGAGAACAAAATTTTCCTGGGCATACAGGCAGATCATATCATCTGTGCATTTGAAAAATCATTATGGCGTGGCATTTTAAAGTGGTTAATAAAGAAACTTACTCAATATCACACACAAGTTATAGTATACAAATCCCTATTTACACCTTACCGTTGTTTTTAATACCAAAGCATACTTTGCAAAAACTAAATACAACCTTATGTATCTCATTAAAAAATTATGCTTCGAAAACAGTCTACTTTTTTTTACTACAAAGAAGTATACTTTTTTTGTTTTTTGATATTGAATGCCATTTCTTTATTTTTGTTCGAGAATGTGCGTACATGGTAGACAAAGAAGTTATGGTCAAAATTTGTTCAATTCTTTGTTTCAAAATGATCCTTTAGATTAACAAAATTTGAAATATTTTCGAATATTTATAAAATAGGCCTAAATGTCACATTGAAAAGAGTGATATATCCAACCCATATTATACCAGAGTGTTTTCAAACACTTTAATAAGTGTCTTTTGTCTTCATCCTCACTCTTCAGAAACATCATAGGTATCTCTCGGAGGATAGAGACAAGAAAGAAACTTCTTTCGTATAATGCTAAATAAGTTTTCTAATGAAAAACGTGTAAGTTTCAATTAATTTTTGGTAACTTGTTAATAATATAATATTTTTAATGCATTTTAAATCAAGTACGTTTTATGACGACTAAGTTATGGCTACTTTAATTTGGTGGAAGGTATATGTAACAATTTTTATTAAAAATTACATGTCAAAGAAGGCTAGAAAGATGGCTATTTAAGATGTAGGTACATTAGTGTTTATTCATTTGTATATATTATACAGGGTGGCCAAATAAAAACGAAACAGAGCCATTTTCAGGAATTGCGTCAAGATTGTAGAAAAACGCTCAGACCCGTCAATTTTAGATTAAAGGGGGACATTCTTTGCTGGTATTTTTGACTCCGCCACTTTCACCCCAAAGCAAGGGTAAGCATCACCCCAAAATATTTAAATGGCATTGGGGGTTGAGTAATATTTCATTTGAAAGCTCTTACAATTCTCTTTACAACAGACTTTAAATTTACATTTTAAAATTTAAATTATGTTTAGTTGCTTACTTACCACTTAGTTGATTAAATGTTCAAACTGATGACCGCCCGCTTCCATACAAGAATAAAGATTTTGTTCGAAACATTCGCGCACATTCCGAAGCATTTCCGGAGTGATTCGACGGCATTCGTCGACGATTCTTTGACGCAAATCTTCCAGCGACACTGGCTGTGTTTTAGGTATCCCCACAAAAAGAAATCAAGGGGCGATAAACCCGTGATCGTGGAGACCACTCAAGGCTGCCTCTTCTCCCAATCCAATTCCGTAGAAAACGTTGGTCCAAATACTGACGGACAATTAACGCATAATGCGGAAGAGCACCGTCCTGTTGAAAATTCAAATTATCTTCATCATACTCTGGAACATTTTCAATAATATCAGTCAAGGAAGGGTCAAAGCGACTTCCAGTAATTGCAAATACATTTGGCCAGTCAAATTACCAGGTAGAAAAAAAGGACCCACCAGCCGGTCACCGAAAATTCCAGCCCATACATTTAATTTTTCCGGTTGCTGTGTATGCATCTCGTGAAAAACTTTTAGGGTTGAATCGGACCAATAGCGGCAATTGTGACGATTTACCGTCCCGTTCAAGAAAAACTGCATTCATCAGAAAAACATATGTTAAAAAGGAACTATGGATCGTTCCCTGTTCGCTCACTCATTATTTCGCAAAATTGCAAACGGCGGTCATAATCATCTTCATGAAGTTCCTGGACTAAATGTATTTTGTATGGATGGAATTTATTCTTCTTCAAAATGGTTTGTTTGTTAGTTCGATTCATCCCAGACACAGATGCCAGCTGCCTCGTACTTAATGTAGGATCAAGATGAACTTGTCCCAAAACTGCAACTTCACTAGCTTGATTAACTATAGGTTTTTCAATTTCTCGTTTTTTATTGGCTACGTTCCCTGTCTCTTGAAATTTTTTTACTAACTCTAGAACATACTTCCTCCTGACATGTCGATCTTGATGTTGTTCATTAAATAGCTGAGCTGTTCTATTCGCACATTTATTGTTCATAAAGTAAAGCGAAAAGATATCTACCCTTTCCGCAATGGAATAAACCATAGTGTTTAATTTTCAAAAACACAAATAAATAAACTACCAACCAACGCTTCCAAATAATACTAGAAAATAATTTGGAATCCACTAATTTTACATCTGTTTTTTACAATTGTGTTTTTTTACGAAAGTGATAACAAATTGCCAAAAACCAATGTAACGCAAGAAATACTAAATTTATACCATCGGCGTACTTAACTCGAATGACATTTTTACCGTTACTAATTTTTTGTACATAAGTTTCAACTTTAAAATCAAAATTCTCATGAAATATTGTTACTATAGAACATACTTCCTCCAATTATAAAATTTAAAGTCTGTTGTAAAGAGAATTGTAAGAGCTTTCAAATGATATATTACTCAACCCCCAATGCCATTTAAATATTTTGGGGTGATGCTTACCCTTGCTTGGGGGTGAAAATGGCGGAGTCAAAAATACCAGCAAAGAATGTCCCCCTTTAATCTAAAATCGACGGGTCTGAGTGTGTTTCTATAATCTTAACGCAGTTCCTGAAAATGGCTCTGTTTGATTTTCATTTGCCACCCTGTATGTTAAATGCGTATGGTTAATAATAATACTGTGAATATTCTGTTTTTTTTATTTCTCTTTTTACTATGTGAGGACCTACAACTCGTGTTAAATAGTCATCTCCAATATTTCAGAAACGTATATTTATATAAGGTAAACACCACAGCTTTCTTTGATGCACTCTCTCTAGGAAAAGAAAAATGCATCATTCTTGTTGTGAAGGTACGATAGCTACGATAAAATAGGTTCCGTCCAACCCATTTTTTTTTGTAATACAACTAACCAAAAGAGTCTAAGGAGTCTCTTAACACCGTAAAAGGCAGAATTGATCCCTGGTTCATTAGAACTAGTTTTTTTTAATTAAAGGACACCCTGTATAGTGTTAACATTTTAAGAAATATTTAATTTTATAAGAAAGCTCTGATAAACTCCCGTCACAAAACGTAATTGAAATAAATATTCAAAATATTGGGAAATGCCTAGCCATTTTGCAAAATGTTGTGTTATGTTATTTCAACTTCATATTTCATACAAGACGATTCTTCGAAGGTATTACAGACCGACAAAGCATTTTTGCGTTAGATGGCACATGAAAAAGTTAAAATCAATTTATACTCACCCCAGAGCAGGGATCCGTAAACCTTCATAATGTCAGTGACTTTTACTAGTAGATTATGTTGCATGATACATTTAATTTTAATATATGTTCCTCCTAGTTAAATTTGATGTTTTATAATTCGAATGTCTATGTGCAGTTATCTATTTATTTATTTATTTATTTATTTATATCACACATATTTAAAAAAAAACTTAAAAAAACTGTAACAAATTATCATTTCATATTTTTTTCGACTCTATAATCTGGCGAATGCGCTAGTAATAACAATATGTCAAGACATTCAAACGGCATTTATTACATGTACATTCTTCAAGAATCTCAAATCATCGATGTTAGAGTTGCTATTTGTTTGTGAATAAACCTTAGGAAAAAGTATACGAAAACACCATATGATGCTGATATATTATAAATACTGGGGTTATGTAAAATCACTTCCTGGTTTGTGATTACGAAAATCGCACTGACCTTAATGGTTATAACTTTTTAGTGCCCTTTCGAAAGACTTATATCGCAGTAAAGGAAGGTTCCGCTTACGTACGCAATAAGGAAACAATTTTAGAAAGCACTTTTCACCACACCGGAACGGTAGAGATATAAAGGGACTTTTAAAATCTGAGCTAAACGAAAAACAGACATGGAGTTTACCTAATGGAGTATATAATGAGTATATGAGTAGGTATTTGAAAAATTAAAGGAAATATATTTATTTAGCTTACTATGTATATATCAATGAACTGAATTCTTCTTAAAAATCTGCCTAAGGTAATTTTAAAGGTAAAAAAAAATTAAGATTCACTTCTATCAAAGTTACGCTGATCCTCTTTTGGGATGTCATTGGCCACTTCTAAGAAAAAAATTATTACTACTTGATACCATACGATTCAATCAAAACGTCTGGCATCATAGAACTAGAACCATCAGACTCTAATTTGCTTGGACATTTCAAGGAAGTTTACAGATAATAATGGAGCAATTGAGATTAAAATCTACACCAAAAGGTGTCTTTGTAAAGAGTATAGAACAAAGTGTATGAAGAAGGAGGACTATGTCAAACTGAAACAATTTTTGTAACTGTTTTTGTGATAATATTATTAANCTATCTATCTATCTATCTATCTATCTATCTATCTATCTATCTATCTATCTATCTATCTATCTATCTATCTATCTATCTATCTATCTATCTATCTATCTATCTATCTATCTATCTATCTATCTATCTATCTATCTATCTATTTATTTATTTATTTATTTATTTATTTATTTATTTATATAAAATTACAAATGCTCATGGGGAACTCCCAATTACAGAGCAGGGAAAAACAAAAAAAATGTAGTAAGTGATTACAAAATACAGTAGGAAAAACAAAATCACCTGAAAATACATAGAAAATACTACAATATATGACAAACAATAAAACATATTTAAACAAAGCTATCCTAAAAATAATATTTTAATATCCTAATATTACCACGTTACCTATAACGTGGTATGGAAAATATCAATGTTATTCTACAAATTTGTAAAATTTCTACATATTTCATATAAAGGAGAACGGTGCAATACATTGATTCTAGCAGGTCTCAAATAAAATGTCTCTGTAGTGCGAGTAGTAGCTATAGGGACATTGAAATTAAGTTTACACAATAACTCTGAACGATCAATATTAGCACCAATCAATGCAATCAATTAAAGGGAAAAATAATATGCACATTACGCCGTCATTAAAGATTTGTAATCGTACTTTTCTAGTAGTAAGTGCTGCGAATAATTAGGAGGATATGTTTTAGTTTCTTTATAATGTAAAAATTTAAAAAGTCTTCGTTGCGTGTTCTCCAAAAGATCAATGTAGTTTGCGTAATTAGGAGCCCAAATAACAGGACAATACTTCAGTCTTGATCTGACGAAACAGTTGTACAACATCTTTATGGTTTCCACATTAGAGAATATCCGAGAATTACGAATTACAAAATCTAAACTTTTATTAACTTCTGAAATTCTTTTGTTTATATGAAAGGCTAAATTCAACTCCTGGTCAAAATAGACCCCTAAATCCTTAGTAAAATTAGGTTTATCAAGAAGTACGTTACTTATAGTAGGTATATTTTGTGATTAAAATTGATCTCTTTGCGAGAAAAAGTAAAAGTTTTGCAGTTGTCAATATTCAGTGGAAGCCTATTAGATTCACACCAACGGTTAAGTCTATCAAGGTTTTCCTGTAGATTAACGCAGTCCTGAACAGTTTTTATCCTTAAATAGATTTTTATATTACCAAGATGAGGGACACTCCGGACACTCAAACAACCAATTAACAACATTGTTAATAAAGGTATTAAATAATGTACCCAGGATGGATCCTAAGGGAACACCGGAGGCAACCGGAAAATTGTTTGATGTGAAAACTCTGAACTACACGTATTTATGTCTGTTAGTAAGGTATGAATACAAAATACATATATAGCATAGGCAATGAAAGGCCACATTTGTTAAGCTCACGTGGTAAGATATCGTGTTGTAACCGATCAAATGCCTTGGAAAAATCACATCCACATGCTCTTGATTATCCAAAGCCTCTGACAGATATTGTGTAAGGATTGCTAAGTTTGTTGTAGTGGAACGACCTCGCATAAAGCTATCCTAGTTGTAACCGATAGTATTCTTTACGTGATTGAAAATCATATCATAGAGAAAAAATTGAAATACTTTACTAAAATTATTTATAATATAAACAGGGCGATAATTACCGACATTATCAACATCTCCATTTTTAAAAATTGGACACACAAACATCAGGTATTTTGTTGCTACTTAACTATAATTCAGTTAAAAATTATTTTTAATGGTTTGACAAAAATGTACCTACCCTACACACATTCACGAATTAAAAAAGCTGGAACGTTATCCGTTCCCTTTGTCAGCTTAAGTTTTATTTTTTAGATAGGTACTTTAAAATAACATCACCATCAATATACTGTATCATTAAAACATTATTAATGCATGTATAATACATTTCCTCAAGATGGGTCATATTTCTAGCATTATTTACACCAAATAATAGTCTAGTCCGAGACTTCTGTTTGCTTTTGTTGAATTAGGTCAAATTATGTAGTAAAGTTTCAACATTTTTCATAAAAAGATTTTTTAGCATAATCTAAATTTAATTTAGTTTATACTTTATGCTACATATTATTTTAGAGTTATAACACCAATTAACTTTTAAAGAAGTGGGACTCCTTACTAATTTTGCAACAATTTCCTCAACTTATTTTCCTAACTTCTTTAGTAAGAATAAAACTTAATTCACTAAAACATTTAACACTTGAAAATACTTAACGGCTGTAATCTATACAACAGGATAACACAATAATTCACATGAATAAAGTGTTATGCTACTTTCCTATTATTTAATGAACTAAATATAATACAAGATCTGTAGGGGAAAAGACTGCCAAATGCTCATCGCACGACACGTGCCTAACTAACAGTGGATTTTCAATCAAGTGGAAGTGTGCTCACCACAAGCTAACTACCAACTGTAGCGATATTGTACATAACAGAAGAGGAGTACATCTGCCACATTACTACTAGGGTGAACATGCATTGCCGTTCTAAAATATTGTAACTACTGTAATATAAGTAAAAAACGTACATCTGAACATTTTAAAGTATTATAAACTTTGTTTTCCGTTTATTCAATTTTGAAAAACTAGAAGTTATCAGGACAATTTTCAAACACAAAAACACATAATAAACAAAAATAATATAAAAAATAAAACGAATAAAATTCTTATTTAAATAGGAATTTTAGAAATTTCGAAATTTTCACTCCATAAGTAGTTGTAATAATGTAACGGATAGATTCGACATCTTTGAAACAACAAAATTGCCTAAACAGCACTCGAAAAAAGCAAATACGTAAAATAATTTCGGAAATCTATTTTCATTTTCTAAACTGATATTAGAGTTTGTGAAAATGTCAGATTTAATATTTTGTCTACCTGGCTTCCGAAGTTAAAGGATATATTAATGATATTTATCCACAATCATCTTATCCACTAGTACACTAGTGGAATAACGTAACTTTATTTCACTAGTAGAATAATAAAAAAATAAACTATAATAAATCAAATTTAGTATATTTACTTTTTAATATTAACATTTGCATTTATAGTAATACATATTTCGTTTTTTGTTTTGTCACATTTAACTTCCTTTCCGTTAATAATAACTCTTGTAGCATTGTTGCCATTATTTTCGGAACGCATAACATCTGCCGAAGTTTGTGAAGAATTTGCATTTGCAGAATATTTTTCTTGTATGTTCCTTGCAATATCAAGTTTGTTAGATATAGACTCCTCAACATAACTTTCTGCCGTTTGATGGTTGTAACGACAGCATCTTTATTGGCCAATAAAGTTGTTGAAATGCGCTTCATACAGTGGCCAGTATACATATGCTTCTGGATTTGCGATATTCAAGAATGAAGCAACAATTAAGGGTATCTTCGACAATGTGTTGATTCCAAAAGGCTGAGAAGTACATTTTTGATTGATGGTTGTAAAAAGAATATGTCTTGTGTTAGGTGAATTGGGCGCAGATAAATATATGTTCTGCATTCTGCATATCTCAACAGCATTCACGCAAGATCGTTCTTCCATAATTATTGTAAAAGAAACGCCCACTACTAGTGCAACCTAAAATAATTCAAAGTTCACTATACAAGGTAGCCCATCGAAAACGTACCGCAAGGCATTACAGGGTAGTAATGAACTTTTCGGCAAAATCCAAAAACAGGTAAAGTTTGCTTCTGAGGGGGACAACTTTTGGCGCAAAAAGCATAGCAAAATCTTCAACCCCCTAAGTGGGGGTGCCATCCCCCAAATTTTTTTAAATGGGAATGGGGGTCAAGTGGGGGGTCATTAGAAAGGGCTTTTAATTCTCTATACATCGATTCTTACTTTTTGAAAATCGATCCATTATTTTAGAAAATATGCAGCTTTGAAAATACGAACAATATTTTTGACGAGAAATGCGAAAATCGATTTAATTTTACTTCAAAACTTACGGTATTAGCTTGGTAAATTCCTTCAAAAGAATTCGCTGTTTTTTTTCTGATTTGCGAATTCTTTAGCCTGATTTTGGTGAGCAAAAAATTGTCCGCTTTTTGTTTCGTATTTAGATAGGCCACAAGAAGTTGCTAGATAACTGTCTTGTGACTTGTAGTTGAAGAGTACCAATACTGCCGAGTCTTTTAAATTGATTAATTATGGTGTACTCAATTCCAGAAAGAGTAGAAATTATTGAGCTTTTTTTCAAAAACAATGAATGCGGAAATCGGGTCGCCGAACTGTTCAACCAACGGCATCCTGAGAAACATGCGTCTGGAAAAATTGTTCGCGAATTGGTGGCCAAATTTCGCGAAACTGGCTCCGTTCATAACAAAAAGAGGCAGGTTGAAAATCCGGTACTAAATGAACCTACGGAAATAGCGGTATTGGGGCAAGTGGCAATGGATAGTACGCTGAGTACAATGCAATTGGCTACTGCGACAGGAGTGAGTCGTACAAGTGTCCAACGAATATTAAAAAAATACAAATTCCATCCTTATAAGATTCGGCTAGTGCAAGAGCTAAATGAAGACGATTTTGATCGTCGTTTGCAATTTTGCGAAATAATGACTGAACGAGCGATAAACGATAATTTCCTCTTTAATGTGTGTTTTTCGGACGAGTGTACGTTCTTCTTGAATGGTTTAGTGAATCGCCATAATTGTCGTTACTGGGCTGATACCAATCCAAGGATTTTCCATGAGACACACTCCCAACACCCCCAGAAGTTGAATGTATGGGCAGGTATTTTTGGAAATTCCATTGTAGGTCCTTTTTTCCTTCCTGGAAATTTGACAGGCGATATGTACTTGGATTTACTACAAAATGTCATCGACCCAGCTCTAACAAATATCATAGAGGACGACCCTGCTTACAATGAACACGAACTGATTTTCCAGCAAGACGGAGCTCCTCCACATTACTCGCTCAATGTGCGCAATTACCTAAATGAGACGTTTCCAGGACGCTGGATAGGACGAAGAGGTGCAATTGAGTGGCCCCCTCGGTCACCCGACTTAAATCCTTTAGATTTCTTTCTCTGGGGGCACATTAAAAGCAAAGTTTACAGCACTCCACCTGATACCTTGGAAGATCTGCGAGGACGAATCATTAATGTATGTCGCGAAGTAACACCGCAAGTGCTCCAGAATGTTCGACAACGGTTTGAAGACAACCTGTATCATTGTATGCAAGTTGGCGGACAACATTTTCAGCATTTACTTGACTAATACCGTAAGTTTTGAAGTAAAATTAAATCGATTTTCGCATTTCTCGTCAAAAATATTGTTCGTATTTTCAAAGCTGCATATTTTCTAAAATAATGAATCGATTTTCAAAAAGTAAGAATCGATGTATAGAGAATTAAAAGCCCTTTCTAATGACCCCCCACTTGACCCCCATTCCCATTTGAAAAAATTTAGGGGATAGCACCCCCACTTAGGGGGTTGAAGATTTTGGTATGCTTTTTGAGCCAAAAGTTGTCCCCCTCAGAAACAAATTTGACCTGTTTTTGGATTTTGCCGAAAAGTTCTTTACTACCCTGTAATGCCTTGTGGTACGTTTTCGATGGGCTACCCTGTATACCTAACAACATATAAAAGGTAAAGAGATATTACCTTAATCATTAAATATTCTTTATCGAAAGCCCTTGTGAAAAATTATTTAATATGTGCTCTTTACAATACTACAGCTTTTTTTTGCTTTGTATCCTCTCTTTTCAAATAAGCAGTAAGCTTGTTATATTTTCCAATATCTATATTTTTGTATAGCTTATAGTAGCCTTCAACATCGAATACTTCGACCACATGAAATTGCATATTTTTTCTTCAAATTTAAAAAATACGATAGCATGACTTCTTCATTTATCGTCATTACCTTCCATATTTTCCTGCATTCGTTAAATGCGGAGAACACTTTTTCGAAATGTTCCTCGAATTTCGCCGGCAATAAATGGAAAATTGCTTCTTGAGCTTCTTCAGAAACAGCCACAGGAATACAATTACATTCAAACAACGTACCATAGCAACCAGTAGGTATTACAAAACCTACCACTAATAAGAAATATCAAGTCGTGCGAATATTGTTTTTATTAAATTCCAATAATTCTGACTCCACAAATATGATTGTGATGTGATTATGGATGAAACGTTGTATTACATTTGTTTTTTAATTGCCTTTTATCCATTTAAAACATTTATACAGTGTTTTCAAAAAGTTTGGAACCAAAGTTCCGAAAGTAAAAATAGCGATAACTTTCAACATAATTTTGAGGTCAAAATGGTTTTTAAAACGGTAACTCTTACATTTGCCTCCAGTAATCGAAAAGGTGACCCTGAAAACCCCGAGTACATTTTACCTTCGAAGACAGGCTGTTGGAAATGCCATGACCTTGAAACTACCATGACCTCAAGATCATGGTCAAGGTCACATCCGAACCTAAAATTTTTCGCTCTTTTCATTTCCGGGATCAAAATTATACTGTTCCATGTAAAATTTTCAACTTAACCTGTAAATGACCTTGAAGGCCATGGTCAAGGTCATATCCGAACGTAAAAATTTCCTTATTTTCCATTTCCGGGGTGAAAAATATATGGTACCATTTAAAATTTTCAGGTGGACCTCTAAATGACCTTGAATGTCATGGTCAAGGTCACATTCGAACGTAAAATTGTCCGCTCTTAACATTTCCGAGATCAAAAGTATACGGTTCCATTTAAAATTTTCACCTCTAAATTACCTTCAAGGTCATGGTCAAAACCCTACAACTTTTGTCCTAATCATTTTTTTGTTTGAGCAGTATTTTCTGAGATAGGGGGGGGTCCAAACTTTTTCAAAACCCTGTATAATAAATAACTATTATTTCCTTCTTCTTCCAATACTTGACTGTCAATATAGCTTAAATACATTCGAAAATAATAATCCGAATATTCCATTTGTTTTTTGTTACATTTCAACAGGTGGTTGACATGAAAGAAGCTGAGTATCGTGCAAATGTTTCATTTGATGTCTAATTTGGTAAAAATAAATTAATTACCCTGTTTTTTTTCCATTGATCTCTATTTAGTAAATAACTACTGTTTATGGGGATCGAATATATTATCTATATTTTTGGAGAAAATCGGAAACTTTTGGTAAGTGGAAAATTATAAAAGTATTTTATTATAAAAATTAATCTACAGTACTTATATTAAATTGTATATAAAAACAAAATCATAAACAAGTACAGAGAGTACAAAATAAATAAATAAATATTATTGTTTCTGATGTGAAGATATAATAAAAATTGTCAAAGTTTTTGTCCTGAAAAAGCATTCTAATTAAGACAGAAATTGATATCAAATTTTTCTGTTTATTCTTTGAATTCAGAAGAAATTTTGTTCTGAAAATATTTTCTAAATCTATTTGTAAATAAATATGCATGTTAAAACAATACAGGGTGGTCCCGAGGTAATGGGCCAAATTCATGGGTAGATTCCCGAAGCAAAAATATTGCGATTTAGCCGAACTTACCTTAGTCCAAAAGTTGATAGTTAAAGAGATACAGGGTGTTAAATGTAAAATATTATTTTAGTTTATTTCCATTTATTTCTTAATAAATGCAAATATCTACACAAAATTTTGAGGTTTGGGGTTCTTTGGATAGAGGAATTGAAATTTGTTCACATTTTGGTTATAGTTCATAAAGGGCGCCAGTTGCCGTAGATTGAAGGTGTTGGAAACGACATAACTTTTTTGTACTTTAAGGTATCTCATCTTTGGTATCAAATTCTTATTTTCCAACTTTTTTTACACAAAAAAGGTAGACTTTATGAAAGTAGCTGTCTCGCACCGTTTCCGAGATATTTGGCTTTGAAACTTCCAATGCTAATAGTTGAAATAATTAAAATAATTTAGAAATGTCAAAAACAAGGGTTTATTTAGAATTAAAAATTGTAATGAACAGTAAAATAGTAAACATTAGTAAAAAATATGCCTTTTTGACAATAATTGCTCAAAATGTCCACCTCTAACTTCAATACATTTATCAACACGTTTATTAAAAGATTGTCTTATTTTAAAGTATAAATCCTTAATGCGAAATGACTTTGCAGCATTTAAAACCTGCTACTAAAGTTCTTCTCAAGTGTTTATAGTTTCTCCATAAACAACTGATTTCATGTAACTCCAAAAACGAAAACCTCGGCATTCTATCTCACATTTATGTATACGAGTATACAATTTAATTTGTAAGCTAAGATGTAATTTTAATTAGATACGAATAATACTTAATAGAAATTAGCATACAAATGACAGCAATAAGACAAGTGGAAGACGTCAATTATTTGATTTTCGTCCAAATCCTACTTAAGAAACTTTACCGCTAAATTAATAATACCTGTAGGTACTTAATTGTAATTTAATGCAACAGCATTGGAAGTTTCAAAGCCAAATATCTCGAAAACGGTGCGAGATAGCTACTTTAATAAAGTATACCTTTTTTGTGTAAAAAAAGTTGAAAAATAAGAATTTGTTACCAAAGATGAGATACCTTAAAGTACAAAAAAGTTATGTCGTTTTTAACACATTCAATCTACTGCAGCTAGCGCCCTCTATGAACTTTAACCAAAATGTGAACAGATTTCAATTCCTCTACTCAAAGAACTCCAATCCCCAAAATTTTGTGAGGATATTTGCATTTGTTAAGGAATAAATTAAAAAAAATTGAAATAATATTTTACATTTAACACCCTGTATCTCTTTATCTATCAACTTTTGGACTAAGGTGAGTTCGGCTAAATCGCAATATTTTTACTTGGGGAATCTACCCATGAATTTTGGCCCATTACCTCGGACCACCCTGTATATCGCTAGATTTAGAAATTCCAGATAAAATAATTATAGAAAAAATTAACATTCGCTTGTCATTAAAGTGTAGGCGCTAAAAAAGTATAATAATAGAAAAAATTTACGGGGTTAGATTTTGCTTGCGCTCTTTTTACGAGACACGTCAGATTAATTAAAATTGAACTAAAATTCATATATCCACAGACAATGCTTTGAAAGAAAACAACCATTGCTCTAAATGAAGGATTGACAATACAGTTAAATTTTCGTTGACGACGTAAATCATAATGATAATATGACACCTCATCGTAATAAGAAAAATGTTTTAAATAATGCAAATGATTCCATAGGAAAACAGAAATTCAATGTCTGAATTCTTCAATAATTGTAGGTACTTCTTAAGGTAACCGAGATCCCTATGATGCGGGTTGATAAAAGGGCACCCAATTAAGTAAGCCTTATTTGGGTTCTAGAAATGTGTGGTGTCTAGTTAGTATAGATCTATCAGTCCACGGGCCCACGTACAAAGAAAAAAATGATTACCAGCAAGCTGTAACTTTGCGTGCAGCTTAAGTTTGACGAGTCTCCCAAGATTTGACTACGAGGAAAATTCAACAGTGGTAAGTTTTCCCGTGATTTTCAGGAAAACATGTCAATCTGGCATAAACATGGAATGTTATGACCAGCACTTTTTTTTAAGTTTAAATGAAAGATATATTTTTTTTAAACCCCCCAAAAAATTTGTCCGACAAAAATGTTGGTATTTTGAGTTTGTCCCCCACCCCAAATATGTCGATTTGGTGACATTATGGTTGGTGACAACCAGCAAGCTGATTTTTCTGGGAGGGTTTGGTAATAAGATTTGAAATGAAAGTATCTTATTGTCCGACAAAATTCTTGAGAAGTTTTTGCAGTCCGACGCCCCGAAGATGTCGACTTAACGACAACATGATTGGTGATAACCAGCAATCTGGTTTTGATTTTTTTTTCTCTAATAATTGAAATGTATAACACACTAATATACTTGTCCGCCAAAAAGATTGGAAAATTTGCGTTAAAATGGGAAAAATAACTATTTTTGCGGTACCTATTATTCATTCCGCTATAAAATAATTAATTTTTTAATGAAAAAATAAAGAAGAATAAATTAGAAAATTATCTTGATAACAGGAGCAACAAAAATTGAAATTCATAAATAATTATGTCTAACTAATTTAATTAATCTTCATCAAAATGATTTTTTTGTTCAAAAAACTTATATGTACATTTTATTTTATAAACTATTGTAACTATTTTATGGTAACTGTACAATGAATGCATAAATTTTTTATTGTGTTTTTTTAAATTAAAATTTGCAGTCTTGTTTTGACAAACAGTTTACACATAGTTTTGTTCTTGAAAAACCAATTAAACCAATTGTAAACCAATTTTAAAAATGTTATTATACATTTATCAACGCGTTTATTAAAAGATTGTCTTGTTGTAAAGTATAACTCCTTAATGCGAAATAACTTTGCAGCATTTAAAACCTGCTGCCAAAGTTCTTAACAGGTGTTTATAGTTTCTCCATAAACAACTGATTTCATGTAAACCCAAAAACGGAAATATTGGCATTCCATCTCACATTTATGTACATACAATTTAAATTAAGATGTAATTTTAGGTACGAATAATACTTAATGGACAGTAGTATACAAATGACAGCAATAAGACAAGTGGAAGATGTCAATTATTTGATTTTCGTCCAAACTTAAGAAACTTCACCGCTAAATTAATAATAGGTAGGTACTTCATTGTAATTTAATTCAACAGCATTGGAAGTTTCAAAGCCAAATATCTCGAAAACGGTGCGAGACAGCTAGTTTTATAAAGTGTAGCTTTTTTGTGTAAAAAAAGTTGGAAAATAAGAATTTGATACCAAAGATGAGATACCTTAAAGTATAAAAAAGTTATGTCGTTTTTAACACATTCAATCTACTGCAGCTAGCGCCCTCTATGAACTTTAACCAAAATGTGAACAGATTTCAATTCCTCTACTCAACGAACTCCAATCCTCAAAATTTTGTGAGGATATTTGCATTTGTTAATGAAAAAATAAAAAAAAACTAAAATAATATTTTACATTTAACACCCTGTATCTCTTTAACTATCAACTTTTGGACTAAGGTAAGTTCGGCTAAATCGCAATATTTTTGCTTCGAGAATCTACCCATGAATTTTGACCTATTAGCTCGGGACCACCCTGTATACAATTTTTTTGTAATTGTATAAAAAAATAAATTTAAATTAGTCATATTTATTTTGAAATTTGAGAAATTAAACAAATTTTTTTTATTCATATATTTTTTTTTATTGAATATAAATTTTTCTTCTACATCATGCGTAAGTATTGAAACCGCAAAATTTTATCGTTTAATTTTGTCGGACAATTAAATTCTCAGACTAATATTGCATTTTTTTAAATAGTGACGCTTTTGTCCGACAGCTGGTTATCACCAACCATGTTGTCGTTAAGTCGACATCTTCGGGGCGTCGGACTGCAAAAACTTCTCAAGAATTTTGTCGGACACTAAGATACTTTCATTTCAAATTTTATTACCAAACCCTCCCAGAAAAATCAGCTAGCTGGTTGTCACCAATCATAATGTCACCAAATTGACATATTTGGGGTGGGGGACAAACTCAAAATACCAACATTTTTGTCGGACAAATTTTTTAGGGGGTTTAAAAAATATATATCTTTCATTTAAACTTAAAAAAAAGTGCTGGTCATAACATTCCTTGTTTATGCCAGATTGACATGTTTTCCTGAAAATCACGGGAAAACTTAACCACTGTCTTGGGAGACTCGTCAAACTTAAGCTGCACGCAAAGTTACAGCTTGCTGGTAATAATTTTTTTCTTTGTACGTGGGCCCGTGGACTATGAGTGTAACAGTGTCCCAACATTTCTCCCCACCTTTGCAGAAATGACGTGAATATGACATTAGTAATTTCCTTGTTTAAAACCGAACCTCTAGTACTTCAGTATTCTACAATTATCACTATCAATCACGAGAATTAAAAATGCGATTAAATAACAATTTAACTGTTGAGTAGACGCACCAAGGCACGTGTGTCACGTGTTGATCAAAGGCTGAGCTCTTGACAGCGGATGAGATAATATCTGATGAACCATTGTCCGTCTCCAAAATTGAGGGTGGTATATTGTTATGCCTCTATTAATTGAATGACAGGATAGGGTGCAATGTGCACTTTTTCTAATTTTTATATTGAATTATCCCGAAAACAATTATTACGAATTATTAATTTATTATTTATTTCTGGCAATTAACAGATATGTTATTGAGTATCATTATGCCATTTATACATATTTTCAGTATTGTAGATTTTATATCGTCACTTGATTATAATGCTAATGAACATAACCTACGATAATATAATTTTACAGCAAAAACAATAGCTATTTATGATGTACGTGTTAAAAGTAAGATTTTATTTTGTGAGTGAAGATGATTAAAAAACGAGCGTAGCGAGTTTTTTAACTTCACGAACAAAATAAATTCACTTTTAACACGTATCTCATACACTATTTTTTCTAAAAACTGTTAAAAATGGGCTTTTTAATTGTCATTTTTGATGTTAAAAATGTCATTTTTTGACACGCATGTTAAAAGTAAGTTACTTTTAACACTAGTGTTAAAAGTAACTTACTTTTAACACGCGTGTCAAAAAATGACATTTTTAACATAAAAAATGACAATTAAAAAGCCCACTTTTAACACTAGTGTTAAAAGTAACTTACTTTTAACACGCGTGTCAAAAAATGACATTTTTAACATCAAAAATGACAATTAAAAAGCCCACTTTTAACAGTTTTGTAGAAAAAATAAGTTTTTCTCCAAGCGTCACAAAACTATGACATTTATTTTACTGCCAGAAGTCTCTAAGGTTGATACTTTTCTT
This sequence comes from Anoplophora glabripennis, assembly GCF_000390285.2. Classification (NCBI taxonomy): domain Eukaryota; kingdom Metazoa; phylum Arthropoda; class Insecta; order Coleoptera; family Cerambycidae; genus Anoplophora; species Anoplophora glabripennis. The sequence continues at coordinate 145,467 of NW_019416970.1, read as the reverse complement.
AATGACAAAAAAAGGCATCTTGGTATCAAAAGTATTCACTTTTAATCCTAGGAGCTAAACTTGACGCTTTTAATTCTTAGATTAAAAGTGTTAATCAAGTTTTAATTTATAAAAAAATTATTCAACAATATTTATAATAATTTTTGTATATCCACATTGATATTAAATACACAGTTCGAACAAGTATTAAAATTAAATAAACCACTAAAACTGCACTACCCTCATTCTTGGAGCAATTCTCAAAGCAGTCCAACACGTTTTCATTAATAGTTACGTTATTTTCAGATGTTGTGAAATCAGAACTGACAATAGGCGAGCGGTGCACCACTAAAAAGATGCACAAAAAAACGAGTGGGCCGACCACGGAGAGGGGCCCGGATGAAACCTTTTTAATCGCTATGTTACGTTGTTGCAAACAAAAAACCTTAATGACATTTTTCTGTATCGATGGCTAGTAATTTGTTATTAACAAAAAACTTGCAAAATTGTGAAAACTTGGTTATGTATTTTGGGCAAAAATAAGCACCTTTTAACTCTTGTAATTTTTTCGAAAAAAGCTTTGTTTTCGAGCTGCGAGCGATTTAAGGTCGAAAAATAACCAAAGGTTGCCATTTTCAATTTATGTTTTCTCGGATTGTATTTTTTTAATTTTTCTTGTTCGGGGTTACTCACCAAAATTTATATTTTCGTGTTAATGTATATTTTTCATCCCGGCGACTTTTTTTCCTCCCATAAGATACTAAAACTCATGAAATTCACCGTTTCACCGAGCCATGAGCGAGCGAGCCTGCAAGCAGTCGACAATCAAAATATTCGTAAACTATTGATTCAGCAACCGTATACTTTTTAATTAATGGGAATATCGTATATTATTATCTAAGATTTCCAATACAAACCTCACATTTAAATGAAAAAATGCATATTATAATATAGGTATTTATAGAATTTCTTTGGGAGAAGATTCAACGAAACCTCTTTTGCACACTCCGGTATCTCCTCAGGTACACCTAAATCTTCATCAGATTTCATTTTTACAGAGTTTTCAGCAAATTGAACCACAAAGTCACAAACAATCACAAATGAACTCAATTAGCAATATGACGACTAATGTTTGACAAAGTATCCATGACTACATCGAGATATCCTACTTACACCTTTACTTTATTATCCAAATTTGGTTTGAATAGTTTCAAAATACAAATTAATATAATTAAATGGGGGATTTCTGTTGGAGAAAAAAATAACATGTTTTATTCGGATTAAAAGTGTCTTTTTTGTCTCGCGATCACAACTGGGAGTATTTTGACAAAGAAAATACCAAATAGTATTTTAAATATAAAATAGTATTAAATTTTTTGTGATTAAAATACTTTAGTTATACCCTAAAATATTTTGTATTTCAAGTACTTTAGCAAATATTCTGTAATTTGTATTTTAAAAAAGTATTTAAAATCTTCTAAAAGTAATTTAAATATTCTTGAATATTTAAATTACTTAAGTATTTAAAATACCCAAAATACTACCAAAAACAAATACTTTTTGTCTGTTACGTCTGGTGACGTACAACACGTGCTAAAAAAATTATGCACCTNGCCATTTTCAATTTATGTTTTCTCGGATTGTATTTTTTTAATTTTTCTTGTTCGGGGTTACTCACCAAAATTTATATTTTCGTGTTAATGTATATTTTTCATCCCGGCGACTTTTTTTCCTCCCATAAGATACTAAAACTCATGAAATTCACCGTTTCACCGAGCCATGAGCGAGCGAGCCTGCAAGCAGTCGACAATCAAAATATTCGTAAACTATTGATTCAGCAACCGTATACTTTTTAATTAATGGGAATATCGTATATTATTATCTAAGATTTCCAATACAAACCTCACATTTAAATGAAAAATAAATAAATTTAATTTTGTTACAAGAAATGCATATTATAATATAGGTATTTATAGAATTTCTTTGGGAGAATATTCAACGAAACCTCTTTTGCACACTCCGGTATCTCCTCAGGTACACCTAAATCTTCATCAGATTTCATTTTTACAGAGTTTTCAGCAAATTGAACCACACTCAATTGAACTCAATTAGCAATATGACGACTAATGTTTGACAAAGTATCCATGACTACATCGAGATATCCTACTTACACCTTTGCTTTATTATCCAAATTTGGTTTGAATAGTTTCAAAACACAAATTAATAATTAAATTTGAGATTTCGGTTGGAGAAAAAATAGCATGTTTTATTCGGATTAAAAGTGTCTTTTTTGTCTCGCGATCAAAGCTGGGAGTATTTTGACAAAGAAAATACCAAATAGTATTTTAAATTTAAAATAGTATTACGTTTTTTGTGATTAAAATACTTTTGTTATATCCCTAAAATATTTTGTATTTCAAGTACTTTAGCAAATATTCTGTATTTTGTATTTTAAAAAAGTATTTAAAATCTTCTAAAAGTAATTTAAATACTCTTGAATATTTAAATTACTCGAAGTATTTAAAATACCCAAAATACTACCAAAAACAAATACTTTTTGTCTGTTACGTCTGGTGACGTACAACACGTGCTAAAAAAATTATGCACCTGCACCTGACTGGATTTAGCGCATTCTACTCTGCATTCTGCAATGTACATTGTGTTATTGCTATTCTACCAACAAAATTTAAAATTAATTTATTTTATCATTAGTGGTCTATTCTAAGAAAACCTAATAAAAAATTACGAATGAATTAAATATTCTGCATCTCAGTAATCCAAATGGAAATGATTGTTTCCAGACTCTTGTCTAGTTTTTTTTTTATGATCTTGAAATCGGGCTTGCCTTGCCCATACAATATATTTTTTTAAGTCACATCTTAAGAGTTTCCGGTATTTCACAAAAATATTTTAAATACTATTAATGAATATTTTCAATACCTATATTTAATATACAACATACTTGATATGTTATTGTAAATACTAAATAATTTATATTTAAAATATTTTGCCAAAGAATACCCTTCTTTGACAAAATATTTCTTCTAGTATTTTGTAATTTGTATTTTAAATACCTACATTTTGAAAATATTTTACCCAGTTCTACTCGCAATTTTGCATCCACTCGGCTACGCTACGCTTCGCCTTCGCAAATACAAAATTTGCTCGCCACAAAAGTAATACTTTTAATCCTAATACAACAATTATACTATTTTAGTAAACAAAAATATGTAAAAACGTGTAACTTAAGGTAAAACATATTTATTTTCATTTATGTAATAAAAAATTGTTACAATTTTTTAAAATGGGATACGTGCTTCTTAAAAGTATAGGGTAAGTCAGGCGGTGTTGGCCATAGGGGGAGAGATAGCCATGGTTAATATTTAGCACACCAGATAACAGATGACGCCATTGGACGGTCTGAACCTTAGTTTCTGTTGTGCTGTATCTTCGATGCAAACGGTATTGTTGTTATAAAAATAGTTTTTTAAATATTTACAGAAAAGGTTTTCGAGGTAAGTAAAGTAGATTTAGTGATTATACAGGGTGGTCCGAATTTTATGCAGGAAACTTCTAGGGCAGATAGATCTCTTTAAAATAATATGTGTTTGCCTTATAAACATTGGTCTGGAACAGCCCCGTTTTAGAGATACAGGGTGTTGAAGTTGTTAAAAAAAATTGATTTTTTGTTTATATCTCCGGAATCTATTAACCGATCTCAATAAAATTTGGTACAGATAATGTATGATAGTAGGCCTTACATTCCCTAAAATATGAGCTTTAAAGATTTAACCAGTGGTGTACAACTGGACAGGGGTCACCCTTTTTTTACAAAAAAAACTACGCCACTGCATTTTCTACAAGTTATTGTAACGGATTTATATTCTAATGCACAAAATACATAAAAAAGGTAACTTGAATTTTTTCCCTAAGATTCGCCGTTTTCAAGTTATTCATACCAATACAATCCCCTTGTGCAGACATTTCTACCCATAATATTACAAGAATATTTATGTTTATGGTATAAAGTAAGTGCAATTTGTAAGCACATCAACAAAATTCTTTACACTTGTTTCCACACCACCTTAGTTCCTTACGCATTTTAATTTCCCCTGGAAGCCTAACCCACTATCTTTACAAATAAGGACAACTTAAATCAAAATAATAATAAATGTACATTTACCAAAGGCGAAGGGTAGTGAATTTTCACAACCTGCATATTTGGTCACAAGAAAATCCTCATGAAATTCGTACAAGATCTTTTCAACACGAATTTTCTGTGAACGTGTGGCTCGGAATAATTCGCAATAAAGTTTGTGGACCTTTCTAAACCCGTCTAAATTCCCAGTCATTTCTAAACTTTCTAGAAAACCATCTATTTGAATTATTAGAGGATGTTCCATTAAAGCTGGATACAATGGATGGTGCTCCTGCGCATTCTGGGAGAATAATATAAGAATGGCTTAATTAAAATTATTTGGGTCGATGGATAGGTAGAAGACTAAATGCCAATGTCAACCATAATTATGCAGAGGGTTCAGTGTCTTGGCCAGCCAGATTGACATATCTAAACCCCCTGGACTTCTATGTTTGGGGTTATCTGAAAAGTAAAGTTTATTCTACTCCAACAGATACAAGACCACAACTACTGCAACGAATAGAAGACGGGTGTAATGAATTAAAAGAAAACCACCACATGATATTAGCTTCAATTAGTTCCATTAATAGAAGATGTCAGAAATGTATCGATGTGGGTGGTTCGCATTTTAAACAATTGCTGTAAATACGTAACGTTAATTTTGTTTCTTGTTTAGTTGTTGTTGCTTGGTAAATGTATTTTTATTATTATTTTGATTTAAATTGTTCTTATTTGTAAAGATAATGCCTCCAGGGAAAACTAAAACACACCAGGAACACTACCTCACAAGTGATGTGGAAAGAATTTTGTTGATGTGCTTACAAATTGCACTTACTTTTAAGCATAAACATAAATATTTTTGTAATATTATGATTTGAAGTGTCTGCCACAAGGGGATTGTATTTGTGTGAATAACTTGAAAATGGTGAACCTTAAGGAAAAAATTCAAGTCACCTTTTTTACGTATTTAGTGCATTAGAATATAAATCCGTTACAATAACTTGTAAAAAATACAGTGGCGTAGGTTTTTTTTATAAAAAGGGGGTGACCCCTGTCCAGTTGTACACCACTGGTTGAACCTTTAAAGCTCATATTTTAGGGAATGTAAGGCCTACTATCATACATTATCTGTACCAAATTTTATTTAGATCGGTTAATAGATTCCGCAGATATAAACAAAAAATCAATTTTTTTTAACAACTTCAACACCCTGTATCTCTAAAACGGGGCTGTTCCAGACCAATGTTTATAAGGCAAACACATATTATTTTAAAGAGATCTATCTACCCTCGAAGTTTCCTGCATAAAATTCGGACCACCCTGTATATACTAGCCAATGATTCAAATTTTTTGCAAATTTGAGGTAATTAATGGGTATAAACATGATAAATATACACCATCGTGCATCTTAACCTCAAAATCGTTGCTTCTACAGTTGAATTAGTTTAGAAAAAGTCGCACATTTTTCTCTCAGTCACAACGGGGTAAGATGGCCATCTGGGCAATAAGGAGAAGAAAATGGATTTTTCCAGTAGCGAAAGTGCCTTTGACTACTGAATTCGATAATTCCGTGGAGGACTTCAATGAAAACGAATGCGTCGGCTATGGGGAGGAATATAATAATACTACAAATAAAGATAACTGGATCTGCTGTGTAAGATGTAAATTTTGGTTACATGAATCATGTACGTCTTTTATTGATTTATGCCAGAAATGTGGAAAATTTTGTTTGAAAGAGAAGCCGTCTATATAAATTTATCTGGTATTTAAAATATTAATAATATTCTTGTGATCTTCTTTTACCTATTTTATGGTATTTTTATTTTATTCATATGTTTTGATAATAAAAATCTTATTTAAATAAGTTTTTGTAATATGGCTAAATCACCCGAAGTCTTATGGCTATCTCTCCCTTACCTTGGGGGGAATATGGCCAATCGCAGTAGTTTTTATTTTTTCAAATTACGTATATACCATTCAAGCAAACAAATTCTCCACCCCGCTACTGATGTATAAGTAATTACCCAACGTATATACGTATTTGCTTTTTTATTTAGTGCTATATAAATCATACTATCTAAAAAAATATTTTGGGCTGGCCATCATCCCCCGACTTGCCCTATTTTTTCCATAATTCTGATAAGTTGATGAACCAATAGCAAATGATGAAAAGATTTATTGAAGCACCAAGCAAACTTTTGATGCATGGAAATGAAGGATAATGGGTAAAATAAAATATATAAATGAATTTATTTATGCATTTATTTACGAACGCTAATAAATGACAACGTAAGCGACAACTTTGTAAAAAAAACTTAAAATTAGTTTTAACATGGCATGTATTTCATAAAAACTCCTGTAAAATATTTAAACCATTTTATGATATCTTGTGTAAAAAGAAAGATATAAGGTTATCTCAATTTTGCCGAAAACCGATTCTCAAAAACGATAAAAAAGATACCATCCTGTACCATTCCATCACCAACCACAACTGCACAGTGCACACCCTTATCGACATATCAACAACACTCTACCAAGTCATTGTTGCCAATTTTCCTTTTTTTTTCTTTTCAAAATCTTATATTGATTTACCGCCCCCACAAAAAAGTTCAGTCTTTGTCCTATATGCCTCGGAAAACTTAGTTTGTACGCTAAATTCACTTATAACAAACTTAAACATTGACAGACTGATATAAAAATAGCCAAAATATAAAGGTTCATCTTTTCCTTCCCCATTGTCACGTAATCATGATTACCATTTCTATTCGAAGCAGAAAGGTCCAACCTACACAATGACACCAAAATCACTCTGATCGGACCAAACGTGCGCCCACCGGTTGCGACCGAACACCGAATGTACACTATAAATGTTGAAGGTGCAATGACAATCTTTCTATATGTGAGCTGGAGAAAATTGAAATGAGAATCGATTGTAGTGATTTTAAATAACCTCGGTTATAGAATAAAAATAACCGATAAATGATTAACAGTAAATTAAAAAATATATTATGTTATCATAACCATATTTAATGCTAATAAATATATTTAGACGTCAACTTATTCGAAATATAACACAAAAAAGAAATCTGTTGAAATAAAGGACTTTAACAAAACTGGGCGTGGACAGATATTGCCAAAAAATTTACTGAATATGAAGGAAGAGCTCGAAACGTACTAGGAAGAAGTTTTTTTGGGGCTGGATGAGGCCGAAGCTGGTGTAGGTAAATGTAAACAGTACAATTTCAATACAGCTGCTAAGGTCGTTCAATTTTAACTTGGACGAACTTAATAAATACCAAAAGTATAAAATTTTCAAATTTTGTATACTTCTCTTCTACTCACTGCTATATAGTCAGTACTTACCACTTTAGATGCAAACTAATAGAATCTCTAGAAAATATTTCGGTTAATATGAGTAAGCCACATTGTCAATGCTGTTTTTGTAAAATTGACAAATTTGTAGGTTCCTAAGAGACAATATGAAAAATATTTCTTTTTATATTTTGCAAGTTATTATATTATATCAATTACTTATTTCTTTTGTTTTTACTAATTGTAAGTTACAATTATATTAATTTTATATCATGTTATAATCTTTGTTATTTACTTTTGTATATACGGATTGTCTGGTAAAAAATGGGCCAAATATTAAGTCAACTTAGTACAATTTTGTTTTCATTAGAAATTACATTACTTCTAAGAACTTTTTGTGATAAATCTGTAAATTTTTAAAATATTTGACATAATGTAAACTTATTTTTTTTATCTAAAGCAGTGAAATTGCTAGGAACACCTTAAAAAGTACATATTTTGTTTTTTAACAAATATTTTTTTGTAGGGAGATTTTTAGAAAACAAATATTTTTTTTTAAATACTAATTTACCTACCTACTGTAAAAAAATTGTTGCATATTGCTAAAATGCATAGTTCCCGAGAAAAAAATTATTTTCTGTGCAATTATCAGCTTCAGACAGTCTTGAGGGTATTCTGGTTTAATTAAACTTTTTTTTTGAGAAATTTATACCTAAATTAAATATTTTTTATGATTTATATCACTTAGTATCATGCACTGTATTAGAAAATCAATAGGCCCCTAGAAGTAGTGCCAGAGTGATATCAGCAAGTAATGAGTCAAAAATTACCTATTACTTTGATGTGGCACAAAACGTAAATAACTGGGAAAATACAGGGTGTTACAAATTAGTAAGTCAACCCATTAACCACATGTTCATTGGACTAAAATAATGGGACTTTTCTTATGTCACTTTTCATTTCGGATGCCCATTTTCAAAATACAGGTTGTCAAAATTAGAATTTAAAAAATGATTTTTATTGATAATTCCGGTAATTGTAGAGATATTGATTTGAAATGTAGCACATATTTTGATCTTCAGTTGGCACACTTTTTGTGTAATTTTGGTTTAAAATATCAAATCGCGAACGCAGGAGAGGGGGGTTGCAGTACCCATGGGCCAATTATTTTTTTTTAATTACGCCTATGCTTTTCGAATGTTTTTTTAGATAAAACGACGTTTTATTCTATTTTTTTCACTCTTGTAAGAATTTTATTTGGGACCTCGTTTACGAGATATTGTAGTTTTGAGTAGATATGAGTCGTCTTATTTATTTTAATTTTACTGAATAAAATGGAAATCATTATTATGATCAGCGATTAATTTGAGCTAAATCTAACAGATCGAAAAAAGTTGCAAATCTCGTACAGCAAGCCCCAAATCAAAATACATATGTGGTTTCGCCTAAAGTGCTCTTTACCTCGTGCAATTCGTTTTTTAACTGTTGTTTAGGTAGTATTGGTACCATATAAAAGAAATTTTTCATAAAATCCCAAAAATTAAAGTCTAACGTCGACTAAATTGATGTTGCGTATCCAAAAAAGTTACAATATCTCGTAAACGAGGATCCAAATACTAATCTTACAAGTGTGAAGAGCTCCGTTCGCGCTTTGATATTTTAAGCCAAAATTACACAAAAAGTGTGCCGACTTAAGATCAAAATATGTGCCAAATTTAAAATACAATCACCGGAGTATCAATAAAAATCATTTTTTAAATCTTTATTTCGACACCCTGTATTTTGAATATGGGTCTCCGAAATGAAAAGTGCTTAAGAAAAGTCCCATCATTTTAGACAGAAGAATATGTGATTAACTGCTTAACCTACTAATTTGTAACACACTGTATATTACCTGTATATTAAGCGATCTTTTTATATACCTACTCAATTATTTTCACAAGAAATAACGGTAAAAGTTATAGCTGTGTGATATGAAATTGTCTGTAGACTTAGGAAACTAAGTTTAAGTTATAAGTTTTTCAACGAATATACAGGGTGGTCCAGATTTTAATAGACAAACTTCGGGAATGTACTAAACAACAAAAATTAACATCATATTGTTCTGTGAACAAAGGCGCAGAAAACCACCGTTTATGAGATATAGGCCGTTGAAATTAACAAAAATAAAACAATTTTTTTAAATATCTGGAAAACCACTTTATCATATTTATCCAAACTTGGTACACATTTTTTTTTCAAATATTTCTTCTAATTTTGTATGCACACAGTCCAAATTTAAAAAGCAGTGGTGGAGAAACAAGGATATCGTTTCCAAACATGCCGGATGAAAAAACATTATTTTATTTTTGTCGAAAAGTGAATGGTTTACCAGTTGTGAGACATATTATCCAAGTAAATGTGTCAGACCATTATAAAATGTATTCATATTACCAATTAATTCAGTGGCTTAGAAGTTTAACTTTAAATAAGGAAACGATATCCTTGTTTCTCCGCCACTGGTTTTTGAGTTTGGACTGTGTGCATACAGAACTAAGGGAAATATTTAAAAAAAGTGTGTACCAAATTTGGACAAATTTGATGAAGTGGTTTTCCAGATATTTAAAAATATATATTTTTGTTAATATTAACGCCCTGTATCTCATAAACGGTGGCTTTCTGCGCCTATGTTCATAGAGCAGTTATGTTAATTTTTGTTGTTTAGTACTTTCCCGAAGTTTGTCTATTAGAATCTGGACCACCCTGTATTTAATACGAGTAGATGTATATTAATACCAATAAGTATCGTATGTTTTTTAAACATTAAAAGCCCCATGTAATGATGTAATTAATGATTAATGATATTAGCGGTATTTTGTGCAAAAGCAATTACCGTATTTCATAGGAAATACTAAAATTGTTTTGCTTCTCCATAGAAAATATCAAAACGTTTTACGTGCTAGCAAATGCATGCTTGTTACCCATGGGACAAGTGTGACCGGATCGAGCAAGTGTTTCCCATCGTAAACATTCCACGAACAACTGAGAGCGCCGGAGGTCCTTCAGCAGTTCACATTGACATTGCAATCTCCTGGGGAATTCTACCCTCGTCCTTATACGCCAATATCTACCATAGAGAATAGACAGTCTAATTCAATATTCTCCCACATAAGATTTATGTGTGAAGGAGTTTGCAAGTGTGCAATTTATTATGTTCTTTGGACATAAGGACAGTCGATCTATAACATAAAAATATGTCTAAACTCATATTTATCACCACTGTCTATCTATCTACCTACCTACCTTATTTCGCCAGATCTTCCAATTACTTTCAATAGGGACTAAATATTACTTAAATTTTTATTCTTATAAAATGCATTTAATCTAGTGCTGGCAAAAACCGGAGAAAAGTGAAACCGATGAACCGGGTTCCGTAAAAACCGATTTCAGATAAAACTGGTTATTCGAATAACCCGTTACTTGAATCGCCAAAACCGGATATCTGAAAATCGGTGCTTTACAAAGACAGATCCGGAGAAATTGTCTAAAAAAAAAGGTCAATTGCAATCGGAGAAATCGATGTCTAAAAAAAAAGGAAGTAGATCATCGAATAATCGGTTATTTGAATAATCGGATATTTGAAGATTCGAATAACCGAATAACCGGTTTTCGGATATTTGAAGAATCGAATAACCGAATAACCGGTTTTCAGATTTCGTAAAAATCCGAATTATCCGAAACCGGTTAACCGACTATCCAAAAAAAACGATTTCAGTTGCCAGCACTAATTTAATCATATTTCTTTTTCTACAATTCAGAAAATTTAATAATTTTAACATAAGTTGAATTTATCAGGCCCGGTCTGGCCAGGTTGGGAAGTCGGCAAACACCGACTTATTTTGGAAGATAGGCCCCCAAACGACTAACGAGGCGCCAAAAGTACAAGAAAATTTTTTGTAAATTCTTGATATAGCCACCGTAAATTTGAAAGAAAAAAGAATGTAAAAATGAAAATTGAATCTTGTAGAAATCGGATTTTTCCAAGTCAAAAAAATAACACAAATTTTATTATTTTGCCCTATACCCCTATAAACAGTATACCTACAGGAAAGAAAGAGAGAAATAAATATATATTCCAAACTGTAAGCCCTTTAAGAGGAAAAACGAGAGAATTCGAAATTTAATATAGCTTTCTTTAAGCCAAAAAAAGATTCGGTGTGTAGTGCCCATAAGAATACAGATCCCGAGAAGAGAACAAAAAAAAATTATGATTATAATAATCATAATTTAAAGAAAATCGCGGTTCGAAATCTGAAAGACATTGATAAAGAATTTTCGAAAAATGATAAATCTCTAATAACAGCATGCTTTAGTTTGTAGAAGGTGTTAGTAACGCCCAAGTCAGCGATTTTTATTAAAAAAGTGAAATCGCAACATACAACTTTACAATTTATGATTTAGGCAGCAATCAAGGCTATTGATATGTATGGCATGAACAAATATCTAAAGAGAACCGGATGAAATTGGAAATTGTTTATAGATCTTTTTAAAAAGTGTTAAAGAAAATGGCATATGAAAGGTTATTCTTTATTCCGCCAATTGCGGTGGTCAAAACCGTTATCGTTTTGTTTTTGCGATGTTTGATTATGCATCAATAACTTTGGATTTGGAAATAACACACCGTTTTCTTGAAATTGGCCACACGCAGAATGAAAATGATAGCATGCATGCTATAATTGAAGTTGCAAAAATACGTCACTCTGCTATATACACTTCTGATCAGTGGATTAGTCTAATAAAAATGGCCAAAGTTACTGCCCCACAGTACAAAGTAAAAGAAATGTCAAAGAAGATTTTGTAACTTTTAAACCAATGGTAAAGAAAAAATCAGCAAAATCAGAGAAATTCACTGCAATCCAAAGTCTCCCAATAAAGTATTTTTTGTGTATAATTTTGGAGAAAATCATAAAGAACTAGACTTACAAACAAAAAACACACGCAAACGCGAAGAATATCAATTTCCAAAATTTTATCAAGGTTTACTACCAATTGATGGTAAAAAATTAAGCGGTTTTTTGGGTCTGTGTAAGACTAATTTGATACCACCGATGTATCATAGATTTGACACCTCCTTTCGGCCTGCTAGTAAGACTGCCCGCCAGGAAGAAAGTAATATTGACCAAGAAGATGACTCTGACTTTGAATCGTAATAAATTTTTGTTTTATGTCATTATTGATTATTAACAAATATTTTTTTATCTAAAAATAGAAAATGTTTAATTTTTCTGTACCTTATTAGTGTAGCAAGTTGTTTCTCAACAAAAAATTTTGTCGACGAAAACTTTAGTAACTCATTCAAAATCCATTTTTTTTATCCTAAACTATTTTATTTACATTATCAATAATTAATTAAGACCTAAATAATAATTACTTTGTTAAAGAAGAACGATTTAGCTCTTGTAATGAAAAAAATAACGAACATTATTATTTTCTCAACTATTCAAATGCAATTATCTCAGTATAACCAAATTTGAGATACGACAGTTTTCCTTGGGAGAGTCGATATGTACCCTAATAACAATAATAAACCAAATAGGCCTCGAATTCGATTTTTCCCGACGGCCCCTGAAAGAGCCAGACCGGGCCTGGAATTTATCACTAATTGTAAATCAATATTAAGTAAGATATATTTGGAATTTTTTATATATCAGTTAAATAATGTTCTTAGATACCACCAAAAATCAAGGTATGCAAAAGATATCTAATCTAGCAGACATGATTCTTAATTGATTGTATTGTGGGGAATAACTTATCTGGGCTACGTATCCCAATTACCATTAAATTTTACCAGCAATACCTAATACACATCTAGTAATGAATAATTAGCTCAAATAAAAATTAAAAATAATCACAGGGTTATTCACAAATGGTGACCAAAATTGAAACCTCGTATCCTTTGGTGAATTTTAAGGGGAGTATTTCCTATAAAGTTTTTATCTAGCACGCTTCGTTAAAAACATACAGTGTTAAACTTCAAAAAATATTTTTAATTTTTTTAAATAATTTAGAAACTAGTAAGTGAAATAATTTGAAATTGGGCATATGTATTTCTGAGGGCTTCTCCTAAAATTTACATTCTCTAGCGGAGATACAGGGTATCGGTAGCATATTTTTCTAAATAAATAGTACGCCACTGCTTTATGGTAACAACCATGATATTTTCGGATTCGTCTTTCAATTTTCTACAAATTATTACTCTCTTATGTTTTATATATGTCTTATGTTTTTATACGTCTCTCTTTATGTTTATGTTTTTCGAAAAAAGCCTGACGACATGAGCATAGTTGTACGTACTACTTTTAGACTTCATTTTAGCCTTATTTATAATAGTGACAGTTTTCGCCAATTTTTTTCCTATTTGTGTGAAAAAGTTATTAAATTCTTCAACTATTTCTATATATCTTATTATATTATCTATTATTTCAATATTATTTTTCCTAATGCTTATCTCATTTTTGTTGTGTATTTTATCAGTTGTTACTTGATTAATTATTTTCCAGTGATACTTTGGGTCTCATATTTGTTTTATATAAAAATTTGATTTACTAATTGTAATTAACTTAGTTACTTTATTCCTATTACATCAGGAAAATTAGCGAAAATAAAAGAGAAACTCGAAAAAAGTCCTATCTGCTAGATTATTGTAAAATTGTCTAAAGGAACATAATACAAGACATCTCTCGTCTCGTGAGTCAAAAACTTTTATTAGCTAACTTTTCTATTTAAACAAATAAGTGAGGAAAACAGTTTTTTCACTTTGCAGGGAAAACCATCAATTTTAGCGAAAAGTGACTCTCAGACAGCTTATAG
>NW_019416970.1:106233-128544 GCF_000390285.2 Anoplophora glabripennis | reverse complement strand
AAGTATGACAAAACCCTCAACTTGTCATAGGTTTTATAAAATTTTAACAATAAATGCGATAGTTATAAACAAATGAAAAAATGGGCACTTTTCTTGTTTTTTTGCAATAACTTTTTTGTTTATTAACCGATTTTAATTTAACCAGTCTCATTTTGTAGATAATTTTACTCCCTATAAGCTGTCTGAGAGTCACTTTTCGCTAAAATTGATGGTTTTCCCTGCAAAGTGAAAAAACTGTTTTTCTCACTTATTTGTTTAAATAGAAAAATTAGCTAATAAAAGTTTTTGACTCACGAGACGAGAGATGTATTGTATTATGTTCTTTTAGACAATTTTACAATAATCTAGCGGATAGGACTTTTTTCGAGTAAAAATTTAATTTGCTTGGTCTATATGGAATTTTCCTATTAATCCGTTTATTTGATGAAAACCTCCTGGTTTAAACCAGTGACGTGTTATTAAAGCGTCCGCCAATATTTCCCAACAAAACAATACGCAACTGACGGTTTTTTGTAGAAATAATTTTATTTCTGGAAAAAATATCAATTTAACAAAATAACATTAGCAAATAGGTCAGGTAAGGAATTAAGTAACGAGTTATACAACAATTGTTCAAAACGAAATCCTTCCGCATCGATATACTTTTGAATATTCTAATCAGGCTATTTATAGTGAAACTAATGGCACGATTTTCCCTGGGGGATTACAATTTTCCTCTATTCTTTGCCACAATTCGTCTCGTGTTCACAAGCATAAGATGGACTGCAGCTTCAGGAATAAATAAACAAAGCTAGTTATAAATAAACAAAGCTAGTTATAATACTAAAACATCGTAAAAGTTACTAACTGATAATGCAGACGAAAGAATCAATTTTTGCAGATGGATTTTAAACAAATATGAGTATGTGGTCTTTTACGCAATATGGTCGGTAAATAAGTAAATTACCTCCTATTATTAAAAAATACCAAGAAATACGTTTCATTTATTTAACGTAACAGTACCTGAATTTAACATTATTTCTACAAAAATCCAGCTGTGTCGTATTTTTTTCTAGTGAAATCAGAACAGCATCTTCAGTACTACGCCACTGGTTAATGCCACGAGATTAATATTACATTCAATTAAAGGTCAAATTAAGTGAATACACTGTAGTAAATTTCATTTAAATCATTAAGGGCATTATGAAGATATGACAGAAAATATAATTTTTTTGGAAACTTGAACACCCTGTATCTCGAATACTACGTCCCCCAGGGAAAAGTTTGTAGAGCAAACTCTACTTATTTTTTGGCAAGTAATCTATTAGTATTCCTGCAGTTTCTGTATTTAAAGTGAAATCACCCTGTATATGTACGCTTAAATTAATATATTTGTAGTAGTGTAGATATGAATTTATTCAAACATAAATACATCGATTAGGGATAAAGTATAATAAAATTGATGGAATTAGAATCCATAATTGTAAAAAACATTAAGAAGCGTAAAGGAGTTTTAAGAGCAAAATTTAATTAGAACGTAAAAGCAAATTAGTCGGCTAATGTGGCTCTTCATTGAATTTAATAAGATCAGAAGCAATTTGAGACGGTAAGACCGTTAATATCTGAAACCTCATTTCATAAACATCGATTAAAGGGTTACTGTTAGGTCGCCACATAAGCATTACTCCAAAACAGGGACTTAACAACTGTACTGTAATAAAATATTTTCATGTGTTCTTAAATTACAATAAAATTTAGGATTTAGGATTTAGGTAGTGTGACTATAAAAAAAATCATAATTCGGAGACACAAAGAAAAATAATCGAACAGGTAAATTTTCTTTCTTTTTTAGATGTTCTCATAGTTTTAATTTTTTTTGGATAACCAGCCGCCTGTGACGAAATTTTTTATTTTTCTATAGTGATACTGATACCAGTGTACATTTGAATAAGATAACATATAAAAGGTTTTGTGAATATGAAATAAAATAGAAAGATAATAAAAATTAAGAACGGAAATTGAAGTCCCGTTACATCTAACAAAGTACTACAATATTCATATAGATGTCGCTACAGGAAATACGTTTATAGTAAAAATAGTACGATTATTTCATTCATTCAAATTCCGGCAAAATACACCTAAAAAAAACGAGAAAATGACGGTACGTCAGGTGCACGTGCACGTGCACGATGAACGAGTTGTCCGGCCTATACGTCCATCCCACTCTCTTGTTATCGCATAATCGCATACGAAAAGAGAAGGGTAATAAAATAAAAACTCCAATTTGCGGTCGCCGGTTTTTGTTCTGAAAATATTTCTATTTTCTATCCTCTACATATTATTATGTACATATTTACATAAAAGGCGGATGGCACGTGGTTGTACAAATTTATAACATTTGAAACCAACTAAAAGTTTTATTTCGTATTATATTCTACATTTTAGTACTTATATGGATTCGGACCGGAGCAGGTACGAATGTAGTTATTTCTTGTGTGGATCTTTGAGCTGTGTTATCTTTTATTGTTGGCTGAGAAATATTTTATTTGTGGACTTTACTATTTTTTAAATGAAAGAAAAAACATTAACAGAGTAAGTAAGTATTACAATTTGCTAGGCATAGTTGTATTTAGTACTAAATTCAAGTACCTAAATAATAAGTATTAAAATAAATATGTAGGTATTGTATTTGAATATTTGAAAATAAAAATTACATAATGCGACAATAATGGACTTTCCGTTTACTTAGTCGTAATATAAAAAGTATTACATATAATTGTTGCAATGAACATACAGGCTGTTCCAATAGTGTAACAAAATTTATAATCATTTTCAGTTATATATAGTTATATAGGGCAAAGTCTTCAGTCCAAAAACAAGATTTTCTGAATGTTTAATTCCGTCTGAAAATAATGAATAATGGAAATAATAATAAAATGTGAATCTGAGCAAACTTTTTTCATATCACTACTACAGGCAGTTATACTAAACTTCGCACTATTGTGGCACCCTATAAATGACTAGATATATCATTATGGTAAATCAAAAGCATGATAGGTAAAAATGTATAATTATGTATGTTTATAACAAATATTATTTGGTAAAATTCTTTTCTTACTTTCAGATACAGAGATAGTTAATATGACCGGAAGAAGTCCATATGTTATTTCGTAATATAGGTACCTATAGTGGTGAAAACAACCCGCTCTATGTAGAACAAATTAAGAAAGATGAAGAATTATGGAAAAAATCAATGGCAACCAATTTGGAACAATTTTATAAAAATTATATATTACCTGAAATAATATTCAAAAATATTCCTCAGGGAAAAGATGTATGGATCCACAATATATTATAGAAGCACAAATTAATAAAAAGAAATAATTTTATTTTACGATTTTTTTAAATCGTTTCTGTTTTACTATTGATTTCTTTATTACTTTCGTTTATTTACATATTTATTAAACTACACTGTTCCACAGAATTTCTGTTTATATTGGAGATATTAAAGTACCTACAACTATTTTTTCAAGTGAAGTGAACTGAATATTTCTCATAAAAAAAATTAGTCTCAAATTTGTCCTTTTGTACATAATTCTTTACACAATATCGTACATATTTTTATATTTTCTCAATATTATGTATATTCACACTTAAAATTCTATTTATATTAACACGCGAATTTTTTTTATCAAGAATTAGGTACTTAATATTAATTATTAAAAAATTATTTTTTAATTTCTGTATATACCAAAGTAAATCACTTTATTCACAAATCGTAATTATAACATAACTTTCCGTTATGAACAACTTTTCTTATTAACATTTTTTTATATTATCAAAAACAAAAGCAGTTTATTCTTCAACGTTATTAATTTTGTTAAATTTCTGATCACCCTGTATATATATAAATTACAGTTTTTCATGACAAACATATTCAATTAAAAAGCAAAATATTTTTTGTCACGAATTACTTTTTCTAGTAGAATAGAAAATAAAAATGTTTTCCCTCTTATCCACTAACCGTAGATACTAATATAGGTATATTAATTATAAATTATGGTTTTAAATAAACTAAAAATTGTTTATATTTCATATTTTCTAAAATTATATAATAGTATGGACTTGCACTGTTACTTATATACTTTTATACAAAAATATATCTAAAATGATCATGACATTCTTTAAATATTTACGTATCAATTAACAGAAACCATGACTACCAATTCAGAATCAGGTTATACCAAATTGACCACAATACAACAGCTGTTCGTTAAAAATAACCCGAGTCCATTCAAAAATTAATTTTTACTAGTGCGACATCTATTACAAATCAAGCGAATTAAAGGTCAGACATAATGTGATTTATGAATGAATATTTTTTAATAATTTTATTCCAAAATAACTTTTTAAATAATAAAGTGTTAAACAAACTATGAAATAAAGTCTAATCAGTTTATTTATTAAAAGACAACCATATAAAAAAATTACATAATTCTATAATACTATGAAGAAATAATCGTTTGTTTATAAAAGTCCAAAAAACCTTCATATTTAAAAATTAATTTCTCACGAATTATCTACATATCCCAATTAATTTTTGCTTTACTGTCTTCGTTTATACTTTGCCAAATGTGATATGAAATTTTACTACTTTCTTCCATTGCTTTAAAAAGTTATATTGGAATAATAAAAGGGTTGTTTTCTACTACTTTTCGGTATAATGTAGGCAACCAGGGGTGCATCAGTTTCCATCCTTAAGGTTGAGAATTTAATTCAGATAGTTTAAATATCTTCAGCTAGAATAAAATATAGAAGGTTTATAGAAATAATATCATTATCATCAAGTAGGTAATACTGACGACAATGTTTATATTATCTCGATAAACCTTTTATACATATTTTATTCTATCTGAAAACATTTCAACTATCTTTTAATTAGTGATGATGTATTATTTCCCCGTACATGTCTTCTAAGATTTTGTTTGTAATGAACAAAAATTATATTATACAATAAAAATCGATACAATAAATAAACTCTAGTTTCAAGACTTCTATAATTATTATTAATTCACTTGGCGCCTATTTAATGCAAATATTTTGCTATTAAAAAAAATTATATCGGTTCTAAAAAATATGAACCAATTAGTTTTTTACCTAAAAATGCGGTAAGAAGTTTCATGAACTCACAAGGTCTAGGAGGACGGTTTTACACACCTCCGTTAAAAATATATTTTTATCTCAACTCACAAAAGTACAAATCAATTAGTTTTTTATCCAAAATCGGAATTTTGCTGTATTTTCATACAAAACTAGTTTCATGGACTCGTAAGATCTAGGAGGGTTGTGTTGCAATCCCTTGTTATTAATATCTCTCCTTATAAGAATATGAATCGATTTTTTTTTTACCGAAAATTTGAAATTATTAGTTATTTTAATACAGAACTAGTTTCATGGTTTCGCAAGTAGGTACTAGGAAGATGGTTTTGCAGGTTCCTATTAAAAAAGTGCTCGGCTTACAATTATACGAAACTTTGAATTTTTTACCTAAAAATAGAAATTGATGGTTATTTTACTATAGAACTATTTTCATGGTATAGGAGGAGGGTTTTTACACCCCTATTAAAGACATCAGACCAGAAAAAATTCAAAAGTTAATTCTTTACTTAAGAAGAGGAATTTTTTAATGTTATACTTACTATTTAACTAGTTTCATGAAACTAGTACTATATTAAAATTAAAATTAACGCAAACTTTTAGATAAAACATTAACCAATTCGTACTTCTATGAGCTACCAACAGGATGTCCCATAATTAGTGTGCAGTACTTTAGCACTAGACTCTACGAAAAATAAATTATATTTTCCTATAAACAGGGTTCCAAAAATGCTTCCTAAGGGAGCTATGCCCCCTGAAAGGGGCCTCAGGAGTTCATATTTTTCAAAATATTTGCAAAACCAGTTAACGTATCATTATGAATTTTGGTATGTTGGACACTCAATGAATGTTCTAACAAACTACCTACATGAAAACTGTTTAAAAATTTTAGTCAAGTGTCTCAGGCAGGGGGGCTCACGGATAAAATGCGTCCCCAATTTTTTGCATGTCAATATTTTCAAATTTAAACACCAAACTATGGTATGAGTTTTTCACAAAAAAATGTACTCTTGATTTACTTTGATAAAATGCTTCGTTTTCGAGAAAAATCGATTTTAAAGTTTTATTACATACTCTCAAGAATGGAAAAAGATTACATGAATAGGTAGATAGGCCCATAGAAACAAACGTTTACTTGAATTACCTTGACAGATTATTGAACTCAAATTTTTGTTGTTTTCCCTTTACGATGCTGTATTGATATTAATATAAAGAAAAAATAAAAAATGCAAAAATTTTAATAATCATGAGCTAGTAGACATTTATTTTGTGTATGTTTGATTTTATAATGGGAGAGCACTAGTGGCACAAAGGGAATAGCGACGGCAATACGAAGACAACCTGGACGTAGGATATTTTCGGTAAGAAAATGGATCTTTTAAAAAACAATCGGGGAAGGCCACCAAATGATTATAATTTTGAAATGCCTTAAATCAATTTGTTGATCATCCTAAATCAGCATCCGCACAGTGTCAGGAGCCACTAATATTCCACAACCAGTGCATAATGAAAAATGTAAGAAACGTGTATTAAAACTAATCCGAAGCTCTCATTTTTAGCTTTCACGAATGGTCACTATCCAAGGTCTTTATCCTTATCATTATCAGAGGGTACAAGACTTAAGAAAGGAAGATTTTATGGATAGGATCGAATTTTCTCAGTGAATCATTAATAATGAAAACTTGCTTCCATTAATTCTCTGGACCGATGAGGCGACTTTCACCAGAAATCATTTTCACAATACCCACTATTAGGCTAATGACAATCCGAACGTAGTTCGGCGTAATATGTCCAACACAGGTTTTCAGTTACACGAATTTCATTGAATATCTCAGATATAAGGCCAAATATCGAAAAAAAAAACAAGAGACGAAAAAGTTTCAAAATTAATGAAGCAAAGGTGGTGTGCAGCTGTTTTATTGAAATTAATTAATTTTTTTAAGTTTTGAAATAATGTAGAAGGGGGGTAGCACACAAAATACACTTCTAAGATAGGTAGGTGGTTCAAACTTAAAATGCTTATGTAAAATCATACGGAGTGTTTGTATTCCGAATTTCACTTCAATCGGATGAGTGGTTCAAAAGTTGTGAAGGAAAAATAGGAAAAAAATTCGTACTTCAACGCCCTCTATCTCCGGAACGGTGTAATTTAGGAAATAAGTTTATATCACGAATGAACATTATTTTTATCTGTTCTATCGATTCCTGGAGTTATCCGGATTAAACCTGACAAACGGTGACCAAAAATTAAACCTTGTATTCTTTAGTGAATTTGCAGGGGAGTGTTTCTTATAAAGTTTTTATCTAGGATGCTTCGTAAAAAAGATACAGGATGTTAAACTTAAACATATTATTTTTTAATAATTTAAAAACTAGTAAGTTAAATAATTTGAAATTGAGCACATATATTTATGCAAACATTGTCCAAAATCTGCTCCAGTGGCGGAGATACAGAGCATCGGTGGCATATTTTTCTAAATAAAATAGTACGTAACTGCTTTACCGTAATAATCATGATATTTTCGTATTCGTCTTTCAATTTTCTACAAATTACTACTCTATGTTTTTCGAAAAAAGCCTGATTTATTTTTGTGGGGTGATATACACTGAACAAATTAATACACTTGAGCAGTTAGAAGAAAGAATAAATAATGTTTTTCATCAGATTCAAGCAACAATTTTCGAACAAATTACATTTCGCTACTAAAAAGATGTCGCGCCTGTATTCGTGGAAATGGAGGTATTTTTGAGCATTTACTCAAATAAAATCATTAAAATGATTACTAATGTTATTAATTTCTTTGTTCGATTAAATAACCGAATGATTAGTGTTTGTCATGTCATTTAACTAAAAGGGACGGGTTTCTTGTAATTTGTCTCTACTTTGATTCTTCTTGGTCCTGGCTGTTCCAGCAGCAAGTTAAGGTCCCGGGTCAATGAGTCTACGTCGTCTGTAAGTGTCTGTCAGACGTCAGGTACGTAGTCAACGGCTTTTCTAAGGAGGAGATTATCGTGTCTCGCGGCCACGTCTTGCATTTTTGGATGTGTGTACGAATTGTCTGTGTGGTGTTTGTGTATTTTAAGTCTCATAAAATGTCAGTGTTTCTTACGTACCAGGGCGAGGCGGTGGCCGTGCGTAAGGCTATGTTAGCTGCGGTTGAAGTACCACCTTGATTAGCGTTCGCTTATTCCTTAAACTTGGGGTGTTGCTCCCATTGAGCAAAGGATAGAGCCCTGGTGGTCCTCTCTCGCGCTACTGTCCCGTGCGTTTTCCACGTAAATCGCCAGTCCATCGTCACGCCCAGGTATCGCTATGTCGACCTGAGATAGTGTCAGTATATCTAGGTCGGGGGGAATTTTGCGTCTAGGAAAGAGTAGAGTATGGTTGTACTTTTGTTGGGACTAATTTTGACTTTCCACCTCCTGTTGCACCAGGTTTCAAGTTGGTTTGAAGCGTTCCGTAAGCATATTGGAAGTATAGCAGGATTTTTGCTACGGGGTTTACTTGTTTTTGAATCACGACAAACAGGAGACTATCATGAGGATATATATATAGGGCAAAATATTTGAAAAATGGCTTGAATCTGTTAATGATAATATACCCTATCATAGTCGACATTAGCATGGAGAAAGGCGTAAATTATTGACTGGTTAAATCGAAAAAGATCGAGTTCAATGAAACAATGCTTAAACCCGAATTACTAAAAATCAGGGAGAGAGAAAAAGGTTAATACATACAATACAGTATGTAGTGTATGAAATGGCTGCAGCTCAAGGGATGGTAGGTGGCAAGCGAAGTATTGTATACCAGTGTGAACTAAATTCCATTGAGTTAATCTAGGCCCAGATAAAAAATGAAGTAGCACGAAAGAATACGACATTTAAATTGCAGGATGTATAAATTACTCTTGCACGAAGAAATTACAGCAGAAACATGGACTAAATGCATTATGCATGTCCACAAAGAGAACAAGGCAAGTGGGATCTCAAGGATCTCAACATGACAGTTGATGTATCGGTTGATCCACTAATAATACCCCTTGGAGATTACAGCAGCTCTGGTGATGAAGACAACAGTTCTAGTTCGAAAGGACGTCACTCAACAATTGTGGAGAGGATGACAGGTGAGTTTATAAGCTTTTTAAAGTAAATATTCACCGTGAACTTATTTTTTATAATTTTGTTATTTGACCCCTTCTCAAGTAGTACACCTATGGAATCTAGTCCGCTGCACCCCTCACCTCCCTTACTAGTCTAAGTGCTGGATATGAATCAATGCCCAATGGTACACGGGTATAGTAGATTTTTCTCGGCAGACAAAATAAGCCCAAAATAGAGGAAACCTTGCCCGCCAGTATACAAATACTTTCCAGATAAAGACGGTTCTATTATCTCTATTTTAAGTAGGCCTTTAGATATATGGAGGAAATAAGTATCAACTTCAATGAATACGCATCTGAATTTCAAATAATGTTAAGGGCGAAGCAATATCATTCTCGAGCGAGCAGCCGAGCTGTGTGGATGTACTTTGTGCAGTGAAGCAGTGAATGTCTAGTGCAAGGAATAGCGAAGTGGGGCCCCACATCAACCAATCTAACGGATAAGTCCCGTTTTTATTTAATAGCTATTTTTATTTTCTACTGTTGTATATTCTTCCTTTACAATTGTGACTCAGACAAATACAATAACAGACCAAAACACACAATACAACACTTACGCCCCTATTAGAGGAGTCCCTAACACGACAAACATAAACACAAAAATAAACATGACAGACATTGACCACGCCTTTGTGAACATCCACAAGGACTACGACGCAACCAGTGAAAGATCTTCCTCAAGGGTACCTTCCACCTCCACAGCCTCCCAAAACACCACGACAAACGCCGATCTATACGACAAACTACAACCACAAAAGCACGAAAACAAAACGCTGAGAAGACAAATACACAAACTAAGCGAACAAAACGATAGACAAAGCTTACAAATTCAGATACTGACAAAACAAATTGCCGACATGGAAATAAATAACACTAAAACAATAAGACGAAAACACGAAACAATTACACAAAAAACTTGACAACCTAATTGACAGAGAAACACAAAACAAATAACCCAAAACAAACATCCCCGCACCCGCATCCGCCCCCGCCTCTTCATGCACAGACAAACGCAAAAAAGACATGACAGAGTCATCTAGCGAGGACAAGGCCCACAGACACAAAAATCCCGAACAAATAAAACAAACCACAAAACACAACACACGCCCCAAAACACCTAAACCGACCACAAGCGCACTACAAAAACTACTGACGACACAAAACAGTCATTAACTACAACAAAGCCAAATTGATAAAAGACGGCGCAGCCATATACCCAACCCTATAGACTAAACATCTGACCAAAAACATTACCAGACAAGGACCTCAACATACTGACACTATCCCAGGAGCCCGTCTCCTGAGGCCGACAAACGTAACGATGGACCAGCGTGTAAACCGCACATCGTGGAGATGGTGGTGCGGACGAGAATCACCAGGGCTAAACTCTATCCATCACACAAGGGTAGCAACACCCTTAGCCGAGGGAATAAGCAAACGCTTATCAACCGCAGGAGACTTACGCCTCAGCGGCGTGGGGACATGCGGCAAAAAGCCATTTAAAGTCAATCCAAGCTGTGGAGGACATAACCACATTCTACGGGACAAGAACAACACCAGAAGAGGCCCCTGCTGGGGGCGGTTAACCAGGACAAGCGGAGGTCCCATAAAGCGCCTACACCAGCCATGCTTGGGTTCGGGGTCGACGACAGATGGGACCCACGAGACTGTCCAGGCCTACAACAATGAAGCAGTGAGGCAGGACAAAGTAGGATAGTCTCACTCGGTCCCAAATCATTTAGGCCACCAACATCGCCAAAAATAACGGCGCGATAACTGACAGGAGATGCCACTGGTCTTAGTTCAGACTCAATCACACTAGGAAGGCATCTTCCAAATAATCCGCTGCTGCTCTCTGTCAGAATAGAGACAAAGAAAGCAGTGGGTTGCTTCTCAGTGCCACCACTGTCAGCGATTCGGCTACGGACAGTCTCGCTGCACGGCGGCGTCAAAGTGCGTGGAATGTGGCGAAAGCCACAGCTTGTACGAGTGCAAAAAAGTCAAAAGACACCCCTAGCTACATGGGGTGCCCTAAGTATCCAAAAACCAAACAGACAAAGGCTATAACACAACAAACCTCCAACCAAAACACAACACCAGAAAACACATACAACCCCTTCGCCGAAAAAAAGGACTCAAAAAACACAACAACGAAACCCACCAAACAAATAGACACCCAAACAAAACAACACCTTGTGACGATCTTTCTGTGCGAGACCCGGATGTCCCACAAAACGTCGCCGTCCGGGTAACAGCAGTTTAGAAAAGTGTACACCAGGGGTCTTGGATCAGAAAAGAAACCACGTCTTCCAAGAGATGTACTCCCATTTATTTAAAAAATAAATAAATAAATTCACCACTGACAACTCGGTGACGGTGGTACTAACATTCGGTGAAATTTCGGAAAATGGAAAACTAAGCTTTCCGCGATTCGGCGTTCTACTCAGGTTGACGGCTACTCGGAAAAACGGGCGAGTGAGGAACTCCGAGAGGGGCAGGGACCAACCCTCGGAGTTCCAGGGAAACAGGGTTCCAAGAACAGGCGGTAAAATGGCCGACGCTCTGTTCCCGGACGGAAGGATCAGGAGAGCGCTGAGAACAGGCGGGACAGGGACCAACGCTCTGTTCTCAGATGGAAGGAGAGAGGAACTTTGGTAGGACCGGGACCAATACCAAGGGAGAAAGGCGGACTTACTTCGTGTTAAGGAAAATTGCCGATCAACACTACTGAATCTCATGTGTGGGAGGTCGGATTTTATAGCCGTTCGTCGGATGTTAGTACGCAGACCCACAATAAATACAGAATTCAACGCTTACATTACTAACATAGGAAAAATTAATAATTCATCGGATATTTGACGGATAAATTAATAGAGGTTCGTTACAACCTCATCAAACACAAACATGTCACCACCCCAACCGGGCGTGACGGCTCTAATTGACACAACGATGCGTCTTCAAGACTTCTGCGTGCAGCTGATGCCCATGACGTTGAACATGCAAAAATTGTTTAACTTCTAATGGCTCGTCAGTCT
Source organism: Anoplophora glabripennis (assembly GCF_000390285.2). Classification (NCBI taxonomy): domain Eukaryota; kingdom Metazoa; phylum Arthropoda; class Insecta; order Coleoptera; family Cerambycidae; genus Anoplophora; species Anoplophora glabripennis. The sequence goes on along the minus strand of NW_019416970.1, from coordinate 116,213 downwards.
TCCTCGCTGAGAATTTCGTCCTGGAATCATGACGGGTTAACGAGCAGAAAGTTGGAAGTGGTGGACATCCTGAATCGTCTAGACATAGAAGTGATGACCATCTAGGAAACCAAACTCAGCGAGACCTCCCGCCTCTCCATCTCCGACTACGATATTTAGACATGACAGAAACCACAATGGGGGTGGCGTTGCACTCATATTAAAGAAGTGCATCATCGACCACTATCCGCTGAGCGGCTTTAAACTCAAATCACCGAGGCCTTGGCTATAAGGGCGAGATCGCTATGGCATGGAGACGTTGCGGTAGTGTCCTGTTACCGTGCTCCCAGACTAAACACAGACCTAGACCAAATTCTATCCTGGACCCAATCGATTGCCATAGGGGATTTCAATGCAAAGTCCCTCATATGGCATAGCAGGACCAATATCGCAAGAGGTCAAGCCCTGCTGAACTACCAAAACGCACACAACGACATAACAATCCTCGGACCCACAGAACCCATGTATTGCAGACTTATCGGCTGTACTAGAAATAGCCATCTTAAAATCCATGCCGCTAATTGTCCAAAAGGGAGGCTCACGGACTGGGGTCGTTTCTGAGCAGAAACTGCGCTCCCGGTCATTGAAACCACCCACAACCTGGAGGCAGCAGTCCTTACTCTAGAGACAGACATTAAAAACGCACTGACGCAAACCACGACAGAGATAATAGTTCCCCGACAAATCTCAGAGGCATGCTCCCTGAGACCATCAGACAACTCATACGCAACAGACGACACCATAAACGGCTTGCCATCCGCACCTGCCACCCTCAATACAAAAACGATTTAAACATACTGAACAAACGGGTGAAAGCGACCCTCACACTTGTAGTCGCTGGATTCGCAATACAATAGTTTCTGGAAAACGCAGATTGTCCTGCGAATGCCCGCCCGAAATCGCAGAATTCAGTCAATCCACGACAGCAGGGGGCAAGTAGTGTATACGAACCAGAAATTGGCCGAGGTTTTTGACAACACCCTGGAACTGCAGTGTAGACTGCCCCAACTGCCCGACGAGGACAAGGAATTCGAAGCGGAGGTCGAGCGCGCAGCCCGACGCGTTGACAGAGAGCCAGACAATAATATTATCCAACTGGCAACCCCAGACGAACTCAGACAAATAATATACCTAAAAAACAGAAAAGCGCCGGGCCCGACCAAATACACAACACTACACTAAAAAGGCTACCCCATACAAAGGCCTCATGGCTCTGTTCAACATAACAAATGCCACATTTAAACTCAAGACATTTTCGTAAACGCTGGAAAACAGCAAACAATACTTATCCCCAAACCCAACAAAGACCATATCTTCCCATCCAACTACTGACTAATCAACCTACTCCCGGCTGTGAGCAAAGTGGTAGAAAAAATAATCCTTACCTGCCTAAAACCCCACACTGAAGAAATGCGAGTCATTCCTGACGAACACTTCGCTTTTCACCCCAGTCACTCCACAGAACTCCAAATCCTACACCTTGCAGGGCACATCACGGTGGTCTTCAAAAGGGAGCTGTCTTCTTGGATGTCGTAAAGGCCTTCGACACAGTTTGGCCTGAAGGACTACTTCATTTATATTATTAATGAACAAAACAAACAGTAACGGACCAAGTGTAGAACTCTGAGGTACTCCAGACCAGAGGTTGCTACGTAAGAGGTAGAATCAAAACCATTGTAACTAACATATTGCATCCTCTTGTATAAGTAGGACTTAATAAAATCAATAAAATCATTAGAAAAACCAAAGTTTGTAAGTTTATAAAGTAAAACCTTGTGATCTATCCTATTAAAAGCCTTTGAAAAGTATAAAACAGATCTACCTATCCTCTATTATCTAAAACTTGGGTGATATATTCAGCAAAGACAGCTAAATTGGTAACAGTTGACCTACCACTAACAAATCCATACTGGTATGGAGAAATTAGGTTGTGAACGATTATACAGAACTATTTCGAAGACCTTGGAATAATTAGAAATAATTGATATTGGTCTATAGTTTTCAACTTTAGACTTGTCTCCATTTTTAAAAACGGGACAAACTCTGGCCTCTTTCCAGCGATTTGGAAATGTTCTAGTTTTTAAAGTCAGATTAAATAGTCTACGTAAGGGGCGGGCTAAAATTGCAGCACAATCTTTCACAATAAAAGAAGGAATATTATCAGCCCCAGACGTCATTTTGTTCTTTAATTTCTTAATAGCAGCAAATACTTCAGTTTCTGTAAATGCATCTAAAACAATGTTATTGCCGCAAGAAATGGAAGAATAATTCAAAAAGTCATCATCCAATTGCAAAGAGACACTACTAAAAAACTCAGAAAAAACATTTACAATATCAGACTCTGTATTATCGTACTGATTGTTATACGAGACTTCCCCTGGTATCATCGGGTTCCCCATTCTAGATTGTACATAAGACCAAAAATATCAGAGATTTTCAGATATAGATGATTGAAGTTTTTCTATATAGTTAAAATAAGCAAATAATATTTATTTGATTCTTAATTAATGGTCGCACGCGTTTATATTTTTGGAGAAAGAAATCACTCTTTGTCTTTTTATACTTATTGAAAAACATTCTTAGTTTTTATATTTTTTATGATATCCGAGCTAAACCATAGAGGGTACTTATGTTTAAATGTTTTATATAGTGGCACATTATCATCACATATTCTGTACAACTTGCAATAAAATTGGTCTACAGCAAAATCAATATTGTTAAATTCAGACAAAAATTGCCAATCAGCTTAAAGACTGAATTATACAGACATAAAATTTGCTTTTTTAAAATTGCACCTTTTTTATGTAAATTAGGTAAAAAGTTAGGCTGAAGAGTAATGCTTTTATGAAGGTACATAATAAACGCGGGTAGCAGGGGAGTATTATCTCTTTTAACATTACAAGTAATATTGCCAATGACTAAATGCTCACAAACCATTATCCCATAATCTTTACCAAACTCATCAAGTCCTACAACTACCACAAACAAAAATTCAAATCCAAGACACCTCCACAATACAATCCATGGAAACGGGCACCCCCAAGGCACCGTCCTATACTCATATCACTACACTATATACAACTCCGACATACCGCACCAACAAACACAAACACTTACTTATACATCGACAACATGACTATAACCGCACAACCCACGAACGCAAAACTCTCCACTACCCTCCTTCAAAACTCATTGGACCAATTTGAAACCTGGTGCTAGAGGTGGAAAGTCAAAATTAACCTCGACAAAAGCACCGCACCGTTATTTTTGGNAACCCTAAACGTTAATTTCTAGGTACCCCTTTGACCCCCCATAACTCCGTTAGGGGGCACATTAGGAAAAAAAATTATAGGAAGGACTAGTTTTATTTTGACCTCCCCTATACACTCCCGAGAGATTAGGTACTTACCGGACACCCTGTATACAACTCCGACATACCGCTCCCCCAAACACAAACACTTACTTATTCATCGACAACATGACTATAACCGCACAACCCACGAACGCAAAACTCTCCACTACCCTCCTTCAAAACTCATTGGACCAATTTGAAACCTGGTGCTAGAGGTGGAAAGTCAAAATTAACCTCGACAAAAGCACCGCACCGTTATTTTTGGCGATGTTGGTGGCTTAAATGGTTTGCGGCCGAGAAGGACTATCCCTCTTTGTTCTGCCTCATCGCTGTAGGCCTGGACAACCTCGTGAAGGTGGCCGCATCCGTCGTCGACCCCGACCACAAGCGTGGCCGATGTCTGGAGTTATCTTCTTGGATGTTGTAAAGGCCTAAAGCGTGGCCGATGTAGGCACTTTGTGGACCTCCTCTTGTCCTGGCTGACCTCCGCCGGCAGGAGGTCTCTTCTGGCACTCTTGTTGTTGCTTGGAACAACATTTTACATTCAACTTTGTTCTAGAAAAAACATTCCTCTTTTTCTATTCTTTATAATCTACAGAGTGTTAATTAAGTATGCACAATAAATTCAACAGACGATTATTTGAGTAATTTTAAGACAAAAAGTTCATATAAACATTGGTCCGCAGATGCTTTGTTTTCAAGATACAATGTGTTAAACTTTTGTAAAAAGATTGTTATTTCGTAAATATCTTAATACCCTTTATCCAATTTTGTTGTAATTTGGCAGTGTTACCTGTAGTGTTAAAGGGCTAGTTTAACCCTAACTTGATTAGATTTGTTACGTCCAGTAGCGTCTCGAGTGATACCTTAACGAATATTTTTAATGTTTCTTGTGTGGTCCAGGGATATTGAATTAAGTGGATTTTATTTTTTTTCTCTAAATATTAACCAAGATACGAAAAACATTGAAGATATAAAAAAGTTGTATTTTTAGTTGCTTAATCTAAAAAAAAAACATAAAAATTACAAAAATGTTAATGGTACACATTTTTTTTGTCAGAAATATTCGTTAAGGTACCACTCGGGACGACACTGGATTTAACAAATCCAAGTTAGGGTTATTTAGTTAGGGTTAAATTAGTCCCTTAACACTACAAGCGACACTGCCAAATTACAACAAAATTAGATAAGGGTATTTAAGATATTTACAAAATAGCAATTTTTTACAAAAGTTTAACACCCTGTATCTTGAAAACGAACCATCTGCGGACTTATATTTATATGAACTTTTTGTCCTAAAATCACTCAAATAATCATCTGTTGAATTTATTGTACATACTGAATTAACACCCTGTATATTTACATTAACATTCTCTGTAATTATTTCTCACTGCGTTCTTATTGAGATCATTCCCCATTTTTGTTTATTTGTAGCTATCCCCAGTCCCTTTGCATAGAGATGTACACAAGTAAATTCAGCAATAGATAATGTAAGACCTTAAGGCATTGACTACATACAGAAATATAAATAACTGAAAATTATTATGTTTATTGTTAGAAATATTTATCAAAGTATATTAAACTATTCAGACCTATTATTTACTGACTTTGAAAAAAAATTACATCGTCAGCTGCTATAGCAGTCGTGCTCTTAGATTTTCCATCTTCTCCTGTTATTTCGCCATATGTGATTCTGCCTGTAACATGAACCCTCTGGCCCTTTTTCAAATAATTTAATATAGTCTCTCGAAGACCTGGTTTAAAACATATCACTCTATGCCATTCCGTCCGTTGTAAAAATTCTCCTGTTTCATAACGATAGTTTGAATGGGTAGCTAAAGAAAATACTGCTACAGGATGATCATTTGTTCCTTTCTTTTGTGGATCTGCACCTACCCTTCCTAGGAGTTGTACACTATTGATAGCTAAAACAATTTAGTTGAAATATCAAAACTTTAACAAATATAACAACATACTTTTTTCAATCTTGGCTGGCTCCTGTGTTGTCATAGACAAATTCTGTTGATATATCATCATATTACCCCCAATAACTCGAAGAGTTCCTGTTTTCAAAACCTAGAATTAGAAAATAACTATTAAACTCAATCAGATGTTGAAAATAAATAAATATCAAAATTATAAAAATGATTGGTAAGCCTTTTTATAATCTATTTAGATTTTAAACAAAGCTGTTCCTATTTTTAAATAATTATACAAATTTTTGGTAAAACATTTTTCTTAAAGAGCATATTAAAACTCAGTTCCCAAAAAGTTTGGCAATACCCGTTTTTATGATGCACTTCGATGATATGGAATCTGGTAATCAAAAGTTCATTATAAATGTTAAAATAAGAAAAACATAAACTTCAGTGTTAAAATCTAAATTATCCAAACGCGAATTTGCATTTTAACCTTAGCTCACAAGTATCTGTAGGTTTTAAATATGGCATTGAGGATCCCATCACCAATCTTCCAACCAACTTTTTATTTTAATGTCAGTAAAATTTGAAAGCAATTTACAACACTTCGGATTTTTTTCATACAAACCAATAACAAAGTAAATGTTTTTAAAAACAATTTCTCTGTGGAACAGATTACCATTCTAAATAATATATGATATAGTTTTCTTTATATATATATATATANATGGTTGGGTAGGGTAGTGCGGCTATGCAGCCTGGGATGCGCTTTGCTAAGGTGGCCCTTAGGCTAGATATATATATATATATACAGGGTATCTCACCAGGAATCGCCACTATCGATATCTCGGAAAGTTCTGATCCAATAAACCTGACAATTTGGCAACATAGCAAAGAAAGTAGGGCCAACACAGCTTTAGAACTTTATGGCGCTTCCGGTTAAACCAGAAGCCAACATTAACTTTCTTATTTTAAATGGAACACCCTATATATTATTGCATTTTCGTATTCTACGTGAAATTTGAGGGTCACTTTATTAAATATTCCCTATACCTAGAAATTATAGAGATAATTTTTAAAGAAGAAATTTGACAGATGCAAAGATCCATAGAGATGCTAGTAAGTCTTTTCAGGAGTGTGATATCAAGGGAATTTTTGGAACTGAGAAAGGGCATAATTAACAGTACATTATGGTATATCAACAAATTAAAACATTTAATATTAGATGTTTCATTTTGCTAACTTTTATTTTAATAACTTCAAACTTTGTTAACTTAAATGGAACACCCTGTATCTTTTTACTCTTTCCTATGCAGATTGAAATGTTCTTTCAAGCCATTGTTACAGTTACTACTTTTAGAGATATTTGCAATTTTCCATTTTTTGGACAGCTTTTCTTGTATCAGGGCTGTTATCAAATTGGCCATGACCGAAAACACTCCAAAAACAATTAAAATAATTTGATATTTGTCAAGTTAGTTGTCAAATTATTATTTTGTCTGTAAGTTTTGCGAAAATTTAAATAAAAATGAAAAAATGCCTGAGGATTGTTTAAATTATACTAATGAGGATTATTTTAATTTATGGACAATGTGACAAAGTAATTTCAAGAACATGTAGAGAATTTGTTGCTTTGCACATTGTTCATAAATAACAAACAAATTAAAATAATCCTCATTAGTATAATTTAAACAATCCCTAGGCATTTGTATTTAAATTTTCGGCAAAAACTATTACAGACACAACAATAATTTGATAACTAACTTGACAAATGTCAAGTTATTTTAATTGTTTTTGTTTAATAGACACTTTGCTGAGGGGAAATGTCACATTTTGAAATTTTTTGGACGCCCTGTATGTTTTATTACATATTTGATTTACTGCCCATGGCTTCCCAAGATAAGCGAAACTTTTTATCAAGAATATCTTTTTCTCGAAAAATCAATAATAAAATAGGTTATAAGAGTGCGTTACCCCATACGGGGACACACTTTATATACAGGGTGTTTGGATTTATAACCGATTTTGATGAAACTTATGATAGTTAAAGACTCTTATGGTATGATTATTACCTACAATTTTCATTCCATTATCTTAATCAGAGTTATTTTAAAAAATATCCAAATGCAAGACACCTTTAGAGGGCCATATCTCAGTAACGGTACTCCGGAGGACCAATATTTATAGGGACTTTTTTTACTATTTTTGGCTCTGCTTTCACCTCCTCAAATTTTGTACCAAATTTTCCAAACACCCTGTATATACCTGAAGGGAGATTATATTCTACTAACCTGGCCTACTACGAAGGGGTCGTTTTTCCAAAAACTGGTATTAGACATTTTTTTATCAAAAAGGTAATGTTACCAGGGTCATTCAACACCCATCAAAATACCCATATACAAAATTTGATCGACAAATGTCAAACTTGGAAAAGTCAGAAAACAAAAAATTATAATAAGCAGGTCAAAGATTGCCACGAAAGTGAAAACAAGTACTAATCAGACAATGAAAAAATACAGACACTATAAATTTAACACTGTTTTAATTACACAGTAGAAATAATAATTAACATACAAAAAATTGCAATCACACAGTAGAAATAATAATTAACATACAAAAAATTGCAAAACGTCAATCTAAATTAAATTTTAGTTTTCTCCACCAAACCTCCTCCGGTCGAACACATTTTTCCAATTGCCTGTTTAATTTAAAAAAACTTTACATAGCTTATATTCTGTAAGGATATTCTTCCATAATTGAAAAAAATAGAGATTGTTAGATTAAGGGGTGAACATTTCGATAGTTTTATAGAAGTTGCAGAAATCTTCAATGAGAGGCACCAGAATAAAAACATATCTTACATTACTGTTCGCAGGGTCAACCAGTTGTTTGATGAAACTGGTAAGAAATTTAGTAATTAATATTTAGTATGTATTTGATTGTCAAACTTCTTACTAATTATAGGTACAGTATCCAAAAAACACAAAAGAACTGTTGTTCCAATAAATCGACAACAATTAATATTCCAATATTTTCGTAATATCTCAAAAAGTATTCTCCAAAACAAAATTCATCGTTGTCTAAAAAAACATAATATAACACCGTTTAAGCCCAAGTTTCTTCAGACATTGGAAGAAGCTGATGAGGAAAGGGGAATGGAATTTTGTTTGCGGGAGGAAAATTATTTAAATGATCATTTTCTAGGCAATGTTATTTATACTGATGAAGCTACCTTTATGACAAACAGAGTCTTATCTTCTCAAAATATCAGATTTTGGTATAAAAATAATCCTAATTTTGTAATTGCAGCAAAGAAACAATATTCACAAAAAGTCAATGTGTTTTGTGGAAGATATTCGAGGGACCTAATAACCCCAGTTTCCGTAACTAAAAAAAATAAATTTCTTGATTTCGGAGATATTGGCAGCGGGAGTGTTAAATGGCACACCCTGTAATATATAAAATTTTTTTGTTGCGGCATCAGAGTTGAGATAATTTAAATCATTTGATTAGAATTCAAATAATCAGTTTTAAGTCACAAATTTTGAGGAAAATGTTATGTAATGAAACAATTTAAAAATAAAAAGTAAATTTTTCTATTAAAATACATACATTTTCAAAATAATATTTTCCATTGCATAAAACAGGGACATAATGACTTGAAAAAATATACGTGTATTTTGTAACTATATACCAACTAATCCTCGTATTTATTTTATCCTGTAACTTTCAGTCCTAAAATTTATTGTATCTGTGGGTTATTAAATGATATTTATCAAAATATGCTTTGGTCACATTTTATATGTAATTTATTGACTAGGTTTAAGTAAAACTGTAATATGATTTCATGTCGACAACCCAAATCAAATTCATACCATTATCTACAAGGAAAAATGTGAAACAAATGAAAGAAAAAACTATCACCATGTACAATTAAAATTTAAACTAGCTAATATTATATACAACAGCGAGCAGTCTACATATTTCTTGTTTGTATAAATAAACTAACCTTTCTTGAAATCATGTTTTCAACAACCTTTATTGTCTGAATGCAACAATAACGTAAAAAACATCTGCAATTTAAATTCCAACTTACAATATACCCATAATAAAGTATACTAAACAACTAAACACAGATATAATAATTATGAAAAAATCACAAAATCGAAGTTAAAAATATTAAAATCGTCAACCAACAATGACCATTGACCAGTAGTAAAGTTAGGAGTTAGGTTAAGTTAAATCCCACCATAGATTAAAATACCGGTAATCCCACCATAGATGACAATTCGTTGTCAATATGATACGCGCCGCGCCATTATTCTATGGCTAGAAATTGGCCTCAATGATTTGGGATCGAGGGGGATTATCCCTCTTTATCCTGCCTCATCTCGTGTAGGCCTGGACAGCCTTCGTAGGTGGGCCCCATCCGTCGTCTACCCCGACCGCAAATGCGGCCGGTGTAGGCGCTTTGTGGGACCTCCTTTTGTCCTGGCTGGGCCCCGCCGGCTAGGGCCCTTTCTTCTGGCGCTCTTCTTGCTTCGCCGGCTCGTCTGTGTAAACCCCGGGGGTAGTGTCATGTTTATGTGTGGTATGGTTGGGTAGGGTAGTGCGGCTATGCAGCCTGGGATGCGCTTTGCTAAGGTGGCCCTTAGGCTAGCGCGGGAGGG
>NW_019416970.1:58083-104621 GCF_000390285.2 Anoplophora glabripennis | reverse complement strand
ATCAAACAGAAACGTTTCTAGTTAATGTTTCAAATGTTCCGTAAAACATCTCATTTGCAACGTTTCATTTACGTTTCGTGTTTAGTGGGATGCGACAAGGGTTTATGCATAGATAAATAAACCTAAATCATATATTATATATATATATTTACATTTAAGTAGGTACATATGTACTTCTTTTTTATGATTGCAATTTGTTATACTTGTTATTACATTATGTAACTTCATTTACATTTGTATTAAAATATTTTTTATTTTACTGGTAGTGATTTTTGTTTACTACCTAAACACATTTTTATTTCAAAGAGAATAAAAATTAGCTTCCATGTAACCTAACCTATGATTGGCTTTATCCTATTCATTAATTTATTTAATTCGAGACTTCTAGGTGAGCACTTCTAATAATACGTAGGTAGGTAATTCAAATTTCTCTGGTCATTCATTATATTAAACATTCAATTCGAATACAGTGCGAGTGCGAGTGCTCGAGTTTCTTTTGCATTAGCCAGCTGCTTCAGCAGGGTATCAAATTCGAATTCGTCCAGTGTCGTTTGCATTCGGTGGGTATGAACCACGCGCCGCGCTGGCGAGGTATTTAAAATCAGACATTGCACCGCAGCTCGCAATTCGCAGCACAAATGACTATTCGAATACTTTCAACAGAATCGAATGCATTCGAGACCTTGGCAAAATCGAATAGATTTGTAAATTGCATTCGAATAGTCCCAACACTAATGATAATCACAGATCACCAATGATAACGAATGATTATAGAATGGCGGGAACATATTGAGATTGAGTACTTGTGCCAGTGCAGTAAGAAGTATGAATAATTTTAACTGTTTAGTGCATAGATATGGTTTAGTGCCATTTTACTGATTTGGTTATGTTATGTTATAAATGAGAACTATTACTACTAACCGATGGTCATCAACGTTATGATTATTTTTAAAATTGTAATATAACTATTTATTTACTATTTACTGCTATTTTAATTTTTCAATTTGTTTACTTTATGTTACATTTATCTTGGGTATTAATGTAAAAAGCCGTATATTATTTATTTAAGACAAAATGTGTACAGTAACAATTAAAGGAGTTCCAATAAAGTTTCCCTTTGAACCATATGATCTTCAAAAGAAATACATGGAAAAAGTTGTAGAATGCCTTCAAAATGAATGTAATGGTGTTTTGGAATCTCCAACAGGTACAGGAAAAACTTTATCACTGTTATGTTCCTCCTTAGCTTGGTTGGAATTAAAAAAAGCTCAACTGCAAGCTCAACGTCAAATAGCTAACTTCAATGAAGATAATGAGTATTTAAATTCTCTCGATGTTATGTTGCAAAAGACTACTGGTAAAAGAAGTGGTAGATCATTTTTAGGTTTGCCAACTATAATATACGCTTCACGTACACATTCTCAGTTAACACAGGCAATGCAGGAATTGAAAAAGACTTCTTACAAATACATGAAAGCTTATGTTTTGGCTTCAAGGGAACAGATGTGTATTCATCCTGAATTAATGAGTGAATCAAGTAATGACTTGAAGCGACAAATGTGTGACATAAAAGTAAAATCAAGATCATGTCACTATTATAATCGAGTAGAACAAAAAAAGAATGACCCAGAGTTAAGTAAATTAAGTATTATCGATATTGAGGATATGATAAAGTTAGGAAATTGTCATAAATTTTGTCCTTATTTTATGGCAAAGGAATTGAAACAAGATGCAGACATTATATTTATGCCTTACAATTATTTGTTAGACCCTATTTCTCGAAAGGCAATAGGTATGTATAATATTACACCTAATTTATTTTTCACATTTTTTTCATTATATATAGGTGTTGACTTGTCAAACAATGTAGTTATCTTAGATGAAGCTCATAACATTGAAAGGACTTGTGAAGAATCAGCATCACTTCAATTGAAAACTTCAGATATAGCTTTAGCCATTGAAGAAGTAACGGCAGTAATGAAGATGTTATCTTCTGAAACTGTCGATTTCAATGATAGTCCTAAGGACTTTGCCGCTGAAGATTTATGTGTTTTAAAGCAAATGCTTCTAGATTTTGAAAAAGAAATGGACAGCATTAATTTGAAAGGAAATAGTTCGGAAGGAACAAATTTCGATGGAGATTTTATTTTTGAACTTCTATCAAAAGCTGGAGTAAGTGACCATATTTTCTAATAATATTACGTTTTGGCTTTATAAAATTGTAATTTTATTTCACTGCAAGCTTTTATCTTTTTTTATGATTAACATTATAAATTCTTTTAAACATTCTAATCCCGACATAAAATAATTATAGTAATTTTATCCCGAAGAGCAATTTTCTCTTTAAAAATATCACTCTCATAATTGCATACAGTTCATATAGGTACAGAGAGTTCTGTTAGAAATATTTAAAATAACAGATAAAATTAGTATAATGAACTGTCGATGTTATCGGTTAGAAAATTATTATTGAAAATGTTAAAGTTATCTACTTGAAATTATCATACATATTATATTTGGTGCAGTGTTTTTAAAAAATGTGAGAAAACTTTTTTTTTAATCTAACTTCCTGCATATTTTTAAAATACAATACAGTACAATATGCGTAGTTTTAGACAATGCAATATTGCATTGCTAATGTAATGATAAATAAAGGCAATCACTGCTACTTTGCATTAATATTATAATATAATAAAAAAAAAACTTACCAATAAATTTTAAAATGTTGGAAATGCTGAAATACCTCATTGAAAATTATGTGATTTATTATTTTTTTTTTACACACTTATTTAACTTTAGGGTAACATTTTTATAGTGTTTAATTAACATTTTCCTAACTTTATCCATTAATTAGTTTAAATAAATTCTATTTAAGTTTTGTACTTACAGTATATCTTAAATTAGGTAATTTGTAAACATATTTATCACTATAGCTTAATATTGGTGCACAGTTATTAATTATTATATCTTTATATTTATCATTACAATATCAATTACTATTGATTGTCTAGCAAATCATAAAAGTTTCTAAAATGATTGATAAAGATTCAGGAGCACAATAAAGCCATGAAGGCAAATACATATAAAAATTGTATGTAGTAAAGTAGATCCAATCGACTACTTCAAGCTGAAAGAAAAAAATTTGAATATCCAAATGCATTCTAAACCACATGGATGATATTAGTTATAGTAGAACATGTAAATCATTTTAATTTTTTTGATAAATTATTGCTTTGAAATATTGCCGCTTTCCAAAATAATATTTATTGAACAGTTAATATATAGGGTGTTTCATAACTCTACCGATATAGAGGCACGTGTAGCGAATCTTAAAATATGCCGATTTGTTACGTAACATATTTTTAACATAGGGCTGGACTAGACGTAGGGCGCTCTTAAAATGATATCGATTTATTATTAAATAGTTTTACCAGTATTACAGTAAATGAAATTACATTTTTTTTCCTTTTACAATTTTTTCGAGGGAATAACGGTTTTTGAGAAAATTGGGATTTTGTGTGACGTCATTACTAATTAGGCAGTTTCCATTTTTTTCATTTTCATTATACAAATAATCGCAATTATAATTAATGATATATTTTTTTAATTATCTTTATAAATAAGAAAGTTATAGAATTTCAATGTTTACTGTGTTTACATTTTTACATTGTGCTTAGCAGCAATCGGTAGCTCGGCTGTTTTGTTCTTGGTTTTGATTATTATATTATTAAAATTAAATTTTCAAGATATCGAGGACACAGTCACAAAAAATGGAATATTTCTTGAACCTGAAAATTGAAACGAGCACTTTTGAAAATTATTATTATCCATTCTTGCATTTTTTATCGGATTTGGATCAATTTGAGTATTCATAATATGTATCTGGAATTGAAATCAGTACAACTCCACCCCTGAGACACCCCCAAAGTAAGGGTTGAAAAATAAAATATTTATTTCAGGTTATTAAGAGATTATCCATACGTTTTTTTTTTCGTAAATCTTTCTATAAGGCTAAGAGCATATGTGTAGAAACCCTCAAGGCACTTTCATTGCGAAATATCCCTAAAATAAGGATAGAAAAACTAAAACATTTATATATCTCAGGTTGTTATGAGATTATCCACCTGATTTTTTTTCATGAATCATTCTATACGGTTAAGAGCATGTGTTGAAAAATCCTCGAGCCATTTCCAGCCCGAAACACCCTCCAAATAGGGGTAGAAAAACTAAAATATTTATATCATTTTATGAGATTATCCACCAATTTTTTTTTTGTAAATCATTTTATAGGACTAAGAGCATACGTGGGAAATTACTGCAATCATTTCCACCCCAAAACAGGGCATATATGTACAGGGTAATTTGTAGGGTCGAGTTTCGGACTAAGGATGCATGGTAGTGAGATATGGCTAATTACGTAACAACCTGAGATATAAAGTTTTAGTTTTTCAATCCCTATTTTGGGGGTGTTTCGGGATGGAAATGACTCAGAGATATTTCTACACATGCCCTTACTCATACAGAATGATTATAAAAAAACAGGTGGATAATTTCGTAACAACCTGATATAAATATTTCAGTTTTTCTGCCCCTATTTGGAGTGTGTTTCAGGGTGGAAATTGCTCGAGGATTTTCCCACACATGTTCTTAGCCATATAGAATGATTCATGAAAAAAAAAAACAAAAACAAGTGGATAATATCGTAACAACCTGAGATATAAATATTTTAGTTTTGCAACCCTTATTTAGGGGGTGTCCCGGGGGTGTAGTCGAACTGATTTCCATTCCAGATATATATTATGAATACTCAAATCTATCTAAATCCGATAAATAATTAAAAAATGAATAATAATTATTTTCGAAAGTGCTCATTTTCATGTTTAGGTTTATGGAAATATGCAATTTTTTGAGACTTTGCGTCCCTGATATCTCGAAAACTGTTTATTTCCGGACTTTGTGCCTAGGAACACTTTTAATCAGGAGGGTGTCATGTACAACATATCAAAAATTCAGACGAATCGACCGGGAACTCAAACCCGTAAGGCTTGTGTGGGGTCTTTTGACTGCCAGAAAGTTTCATCATCTCAATATCAACTTTAGGGAGATCGCTAGAATCGCCACGAACATATGCATTATCCATTTTCCACAAATGCATTAAAATAAATAGCCGTTGCAACAATAAGCATGAGCAAACAAAGCCGGTCAAGTGTACTAATGCATTAATCTATGGCTAATACAAGTGGTCGTCTGTTGCGCTCGCTCAGGCTTCCCGACATATAACATCACATGATATTCTGGTGACGCGCAAGCTTTGGGAAAATAAGAAATTAAATATTTCCCTCACTTTTGGAGATATTGACTTTATTTTTTTCGACTTTCATCAAGTTAATGAATAGACTATTAAATGACACGGAAATCTACAAATTTTCTGTCTAAGGAAACTTCCTAATTGAATTGGATAAAAAATAAAAATTATATTCTATATTTTGTTTTTAACGTATTAAAAAAGAGGAATCTTAAAAACTAAACATTAACAAATTCAACTTTAATCTCATGAACTACCGATATCGTTAAATAGCACTACAAAAACTGTGTGATTTGTAAAAAATCTGAGTATGCCAATGGTTTCCTCATAAAAAAATAGAACAAATAATGTTCCAACTTTTTTTTTTTAAATTTAATAACAACGGAGATAGAAAGGTTAATGTAAATGGGTGATTTTTCAAAAAAACCCTGTATATCTAAAACTAATCAAGTTAGTCAAGATCTTCTGGTACCAACGAAGTAAACTCAAAAGAAGAGAAGGGACATCGATATCATATTTTTTGTCTCTATCACCGTTTTGGCTGTATAAAACTATCGAAAATCAACACCCTGTACACTTCGACTTCAATTACCTTCACAGTACCCCAATACTAACAACATGTTAACTTTTTCACGAAATGAGAATTTTGCAGACATTTTCCAAAATGATGGAATGGTACGTGGTAATGTGCAGTCATTGAAAATGTCAAAAATGATACATGAAATCATAGCCTACTAGTTGTTACTGCATATTTTACTTTTTGTTCGATTCAATAATTAGTAATGACGTTTTACAAAATCCCGATTTTTTTCAAAAACCGTTATTTTTTCGAAAAATTTGTGTTAAAAAAGTTTTAAAATTAAATTTCCTGTAATACTGGCAAAACTATTTAATAATTGGCATACTGATAAAAAAAATCGATATCATTTTAAGGGCGTCCTACCCCTAGTCCAGTCCTTACTGGATTACCAATTTTATATTTTTACCAAGTAAAGATAACAATAAAGGAAAATCATGTACCAAATTTGGTTGCTCTATGTTAAGGCATTGCTGAAATATTATTGTTTTTCAAAATTTAACACTTATTTTTAGAGGCCAATATCTCTTCAATGGTACATCCCAGAAAAATATGTTACGTAACAAATCGGCATATTTTAAGATTCTCTACACGTGCCTGTTCTGTGTCATTAGAGTTATGAAACACCCTGTAGAACAAACTTAAATGATCTCTAAAGTTATTGACATATTGAATTCATGTTACAGATTCATGAAAACAATTGCAGAGCTATTATAACTTTACTCTCAAACATATCCCAATTTCTAAATGTAATAGCCAGTGGTCCATTTGCTAGAAGAGGCATTGGCTTACTGTCGTTTGAAAGATTCTTAACCATTGTTTTTATTGGAACTACTGAGGAATTCAAACAAAAAGTGAAAAGGTGCTATAAGGTAAATTTTTTTATCACCCTCCTAATTTGAATTCATTATTAGTAAAAATGTAGTTATAAATACTAGCAGTTGTGAATATTATGTACAGGGTGTTTCAGGAAAAGTGGTAAATATTTTAGTATTGGTCACTTCAATAAAAAAAAAATTCATATCAACTGTCCAATTATCAATGGTCACTGAGATACGGCGATTTTATTATATGCACAATACAAAGCAATTATCTAGTAGGCTGCCAGAAAACAATTGTAACTTAGCAGCACACATGAAACTGTAGAACCGGGCAAAGATTCTCAGTAAGTGTTCACATAATACCTGAATCAAATTTTTTAGAACACGGATTGGTTACAATTGTTGTTTCATCAGTCAGCAGCTATCTCCGCACCTAAATATATTTGGGAATTGCTGAAGGATGCTGTTTATGGGGAAAAGTAAACACCCAAGGTGAGTTAATGGCTCACATTATGGCCAGTGCTATACAAATAAAGGAAGTCCAAGAAGAATTGTAAAGCACATTTGTTCTAGAGAAGTGAAGTGTGTTGAGTTAGGTAATAAACTAATAGTATGTTATGCAGCAAGATAAAAATACCGAGAAGTTTACAAATGAAAAAAACCATTTTTTCCCAAGTTGAAAATACTTTTTTCTTTGGGAGAAGATTCAAAGAAACCTCTTTCGCACATTCCAGTATCCTAGGTACACCTAAATTTTCATTAGATTCCATTTTTACAGAGTTTTCAGCAAATTGAATCACTAGTGAACTAAATTAGCAATATGGCGACTAATATTTGACAAAGTATCCATGACTACATCAATATATCCTACTTACCTACTTTGCTTTATTTTCCAAATTTGATTTGAATAATTTCAAAGCACAAATTAATAATTAAATGGGGGATTTCGGATGGAGAAGATATAGCATGTTTTATTCGGATGAAAAGTGTCTTTTCTGTCTCGCAATTTTACATCCGCTCGGCTATGCTATGCTTTGCCTCGCAAGTACTAGATTTGCTCACCACTTTTATTCCTAATATAACAATATACTAGTCTACTCATATAATTTTATGTTTTGTTTCCACATCACATTTTATTCAAAATGGCCGCTATCACATAAGATTACATTTATCAATATCAGTTTTTTTATATTTTTGAGTTTGTACAAAACATGTTTCGTTAACTTCATGCAGATTTTAGTTTAGTGTTTAATTAATTAAAAAATTTCCAAATTAATTTTTGTGTCCTAAGATGATAACAGCATTTTCGGCTTGAGAGAAAAAATGTAACTTTCGTATTGACTACAACATGAAAAAATTCTTACTTTCGCGTATATAAATAAAAAAAAATATTTAGGCAGTAATTCATGGTGGCTATATCTCAGTAACCATTGTGAATTGGACATGTCAATATGTATTTTATCTGCCCCCACTGTAGTAAATAGACTATTAATATGTACATTGTTTTTAAGGAGGTAAATGGATTTTACCGTAGAATTGGAAATGGCTATGGACAACGGGAGGTAAGTGAGTCAACTTACCTCCCTAGGGAAAAAAGCCATTTCGAGTTACAAATGCATCTTTTATGAACAAATAAATAGAAATATTTGATGAACATTACATTTTATTAATTATTATGAATGAATATTTATAGTAATTGTACAGTTATTACTTTTAGTAACATTTATAAAATCTGGATAATTATTCCCCTCGCCTTTACTAATTCTCACATTTTTCTCAAAATGATTTGACCGCTCCATTTCAGTCACTGGAGGTTCAATATTATCTGATTGATCCATTGAAACAGCATGATGCGACCTACTACTAGAACTTGGAGTTCAAGTGTTATTGTAAATAATCCTGTTGGCTATTTAATTTTTGTTACTTAAACTCTCAGCAACATAACTTTCTACAATTGTGGCTCATTTCCATCCACCATGTCTCTTGATTGGTAATACATCAACTCCTGTATTAGCCAGTAACGTTGCCGATGTTCTTCGGAATGAATGGCTTGTATATGTTTCAGGATGTTCTGGTTTCAAAAACTGTGAAATCTTATTAGGAATCATAGAAAGGGTATTCTTTCTGACTGATTCGTTGTAACATCTACCTGCTTGGTAGCGCATAAAAAAGAGTGAAATTTCAGTTTTAATTTCCAATCTAATCTTGATATACTTCTTGAGAATTTCTAGGTGAGAAACAGAATCCAGACGAGAAGTAATTGTAAACGTACGTGACAGCATTTTTAGAATCTGGAATTGTAACTACAACAATGTCATTGAAATTTTTGAAATTGACGTCCAAAATAAATTTGGATAACTCATCAGAACGGCATGCTCCTGCAGTGCTAAGACCATCACTAGCTTCATTAGCAAATATGTGTTATCAGGTGTTTGAACGAGAAAATCGTTGACTTGTTCTCTTGTAAAAACATTTGACTTTTTAGGTGTATAGCCGTCATTCTTACATTTCAAAAATGCTCCCAGCTTGGGGTATTTTGATATATCCACGTTGTCCTCTATGAAAGTAGTTGACTTAATCATTGAGTATTCGCTCACCGGTGACTTTAAAGTTCTTGACTTCTCCATGAAATATGCCAGCAGTGACATTTCAGAAAAACCACTATTTTTGTTCTGGCACCATTATTTGAAATTTCTATATGCTTGTCTGTAGTGCACTTTCGACTTCTTGGACAATAAAAATTCGCAGGCATCATTTGCTGCACTTTCTATTTGAAAATCACTCATTTAGAAATAATAATTCAAAACCAGCAAAATTGCAACTTTTATGTAGCTTTGTTTATAAACACCTTAGAAACGACAAAATCCAAACAACCAAGACGTCTGCAAGATTTCGAATAATGTCAAATTGAATTGATTAAGAAATGTCAAAAAGTAAACCCCAATCTTTATATCATGGACCATAAAGAACATCGAGAGCAGATAAAATGTTATACACCATGCAGCAGTTAATTATAATTTACCTCCTTTATGGTGTAAATAATTCTTTTTTCTTTATAATGAGCCATGCTATGATATAATTAAAACATTTGCTATTCGTCCTGAAACTCTGTATCTAGGAAATTTATTTTACACAAATTGATAAATAAAAATGTTACTATTTTTTTAATTTGACATACAGATTAGCTAGAAACCTATGTGCCATACTTTGGATGAAAATAGATTAATTTAGATCAAGTTATTTTAATACAATGTTGTGGCTTAAAAAAGTTACAAGCCTTTAAAAAAAATTTTTCGTTTCAATGGCATTGTGTGTAGGAAGATTTTTGGAGTAGCCGAAGGTGAAGATATTTTTATTTTTTTACTGAAACTGGAACAGGTCGCTAAGGATAATGTAAAACATTTTTTTTCTCGTATTTTTTTGTTTGTGGAGATTTTGAAAAATCAGTTGCTTTATGAAATATCATTTTATTTAATGTAAAATAGGTATACTACATATTGCTGTAGTCGGGGAGGCTGCCTTCCTGAAAATGAGTAATCAAATCCCTAAACGCGTACTTAAGTATGGGGTAGTATATTTAATGCAAGGATCCGCCTATCGCAAACAGGGGTGCACAAAGCCTCTGATTGGCAAACTACCACACCTACGCCGTAAAATGTTGTTTATTTGTGAAATGCAACAAGCAGTTTTACATAGGATCTTATGGAAAACAAAACATTTTGCCAAAATTTAGTCTTTACTCACCGTTAATACTGTTTACTTCCTGTTACAATCTCATATTTAAAAAGTTTTAGTATTTTTGTGAAAAATCTGGAACTAGCTTTCAAAATCTAACCTTGTCTAGAAAAGTTATACCAAGTGTGGATTTTTTTACCGGTATGTAAACCATTTGCTCAATTTATTCAAAATTATTTTGTTTATGTGATTATTGCAAAACATTGCACATTCAACAATTTTATGTCGAATTCGATTTTTATTTAAATGATTTCATAAATTACCTCTTTACTTTATCTTCAATTACCTTAACATTTGCTACGTGAAAGAAGTTATACCTATCATCGATCTGTGCTCAATTTGCAACTCTAAATAATATCTTTTTCCAAATTTACTGGGATATTATCTCAAACTAAGGAAAAAATGTGAAAATGGGAACAAATAACACTGACTCACAAAACTTCTTCACTATTGAGAAACAATGGTTCTGCAAAATATACAATAAAAATTTAATCTGTATACATACAGTGTGTCCCACTTAAGCATTAGCCACCCATGTAAAATTGTTATTTGTTGACCGATTTGTTTCAACTTTTTTTTATTTGATAGATCTCAGAAAAAGGAGTAGAATGTATAATTTCGGTATTTTTGTGATCTAAGCCATAGCCAACTGAGATGCGTTTTATAGGAATAAAAAACGAGAAGTAATATTAGCGATTTTTTTTCGACAAAAACTGCAACGGATTCTTATTCAGGACTATCTAAAACCCTACTATACCAATTTTTGTTGTGATAGAATGCAGGGTGTTGCAGAAAATTAAACCTTAATTTTTTTAACCAACTGAAGATTTATTTATAAACCACATGCATTATTTGAATATTGTGTAAAGGAAACATCATTATTATTATTATTACAAAGAAAAAAAAATGAAACATTTATTTAATAGGAAAATTCATAGAGTGTTTTCAATTATTAACTATTTAGTAGAAATATTATTATAACCTTCAGTTTAAAAAATTATTATATAATTTTCTACAGCACTTTGTGCAAGCAAAATCTAATTTTAACATTAGACTTATTTATACGTATTTGGTTATTTAACTAGAAGTACACGATTGATGAAGAAGGCTGTGGAAACAAACAATGTAACTTCTCAACAAATAACAGCTGTCACTGCTAACAATAACTTCTGTAAAACGTCACAAAACAATGGTTAATTGTTCTTTACAAGAAAAAACAGAAATTGTGCGATTAGTAGGTGATGCAATACGGTCATTTCGTAGCTGCCGTAGAATTTAATAGAATTCATTCTGGACGAAATATTCATCATACTACAGTTACGACTATTAATAGAGTTTTTGATGAAACTGGAAGTGTAAGTAAAATTCCCAACTAACATCGTAATCTTGTGCTTCCAACAAACCAAATAATTCTTAACTATCTTAATGAAAATCCGCGGTCGATCATTAGAGACGCCAGCATTAATTTAAATATATCTAGAAATCAAATTTGGAGATGTTTAAAAAAATTGGAGGAAGGCATACAAACCCAAATTTTTTCACAGCCTAGAAATAGGAGACAGAGAAGGAAGAATGGAATTTTGTTTCTGTTGAAAAATATTTTGTACACTGATGAAGCTACAAACGGTATTGTTTCTTTGCAAAATAGTAGTATGTGGTGTGAAGAAAATCCGCATTGGGTTATACAATGCAAAAGTTGAATATTTGGTATGGCATTTTAAATGTAAAATCAATGGACCTTAACTATTTTGAAGAAAATTTAAATATGGATGGTTTTTGGAGATTCCTACAAAATGAATTTATGGACAAAACCGATGACTTGCCTCTAAATGATCGCCTTAATTTACATGTACAGCTAGATGGAGCACCTGTCTATAATTCGATCATAGTGAGAAACTGGCTAAATGAACATTTTTCCAATCAATGGACTAGACGTAGCAACCCTTTAATTCATTGGCCACTGCGGTTTCCAGATCTCACACCTCTCGATTTTTTTTGTGAGGAGCTGTTAAAAATAAAGTTTATTTTAAGAGGCCCCAAACGCGAGAAGAACTTTGTGAACGTATTACAGACGCATGCCGTAACATTACTAGGCAACAGTTATGAAAAGTAACAATTAATAGTCGTCGACGTATTGAAAAGTGTTAAATCATAATAATAAGTTTCCTTTATTACTAATTTGAATAACATTGATATATATATATTCAAATAATGCATGTGGTTCGTAAATAAATCTTCAGTTGATTTAAAAAATTAAGGTTTAATTTTCTGCAACACCCTGTATTGTATCACAACAAAAATTGGTATAGTAGGGTTTTAGATAGTCCTGAATAAGAATCTGTTGCAGTTTTTGTCGAAAAAAAATCGCTAATATTACTTCTCGTTTTTTCCTCCTATAAAACGCGTCTCAGTTGGCCATGGCTTAGACCACGAAAATACCGAAATTATACATTCTACTCCTTTTTCTCTGATCTATCAAACAAAAAAAAGTTGAAACAAATCGGTCAATAGATAACAATTTTACATGGGTGGCTAATGCTTAAGTGGGACACACTGCATAAATATGCCTTGTGAGTTGACATAATAACATATAACAGAAATTTAAATCTACTTTCTATCTATTATTATCTATCTCTTATTAAGAAAAAAAAAACAATAACTTGTAACATGTATTTGTAATATTTTGGTAAATGTATTATTATTATTATTTCTTTAATTCACAGTGGTGGCGTGGCTCTTTTGCAATCAAAGAGAAACTGGAATATTAAAAAATTTTTTGCTTTTATTTAATGATAGTAAGAAATGTATTTATTTTTAAATTACAAAAATATAAATACAGTGAAAATTGGTTATAATGACATTGCTTTATGTGACATATTGGATATAATAACAATGGAATTTGGAAGTCCCGATTAAATCATATAGAAATACCATATTAAAAATATTAGGACACCGTTTACAACGACATTTCGAATTTAGCGACACGTTTTTATATACATTTACCATAGAATCTATCGGTTATAACGACCAATAGTGATATACGGTCTTAAAACCAATGCACCGCTGTTTCGCCCGCCCCGCCGGCATTCACGCTTTTGACACCAGTTAGTACGTTTGGGACAAATTACGACTTATCTACGCATATAGTTATATGTATTAATTACCACTTTCTATCACGATCTCAAAGAGAAAAGTGTTTAATAAAGAAGAAAAATCACATTTAATATAGAGACTAAAAAACGGAGAAACTAATGCAACCAAACAAAAGAATATGGCATATCACACTACGATTTAAACAATTTGGAAGAATAGAAATAAAATAGTCTCTATTTGAAAACGATTAATTGAAAATGAAGCGCGTGAGATCTTTTGAACACAAAGTAATACATGTATATACTTAAAGACTTTTATTTTAAATTTCTCATTTTTTCTATAAAAATTTTAAATAAAATATATTATAGTTGCTTATTACGTCTATCGGTTATAACAACCGTAAACAAATGGTCCGTTGAAGGTCGTTGTAACAGATTTTCACTGTATCTCAAAAAGTAAAGTACTTAAACCAGTTACAAATGAGCCCTAACACATCTTTGAAGGAATACGCATCTTACTAGTTGCCGTGTATAATGTAGTTTTTTTTTATTTAGGTCCATGTAATCGAAGAGCAACCAAAAAAGAAAAAGCCAGACAATTGGTTGGCAAAAGCTACTGTTAAAGCTGGTGGCAGAATTTTAAGCTACTGGTGTTTTAGTCCAGGATTTGGGTAATTTTTTTTTGATATATGCTTACATGGTAGTAATGAAAATGTTTAACTGATGAAATTTGGGGGTTACATAATTTATTGGTAATCTGAATATACCGGGTGTTTAAT
Source organism: Anoplophora glabripennis (assembly GCF_000390285.2). NCBI lineage: Eukaryota > Metazoa > Arthropoda > Insecta > Coleoptera > Cerambycidae > Anoplophora > Anoplophora glabripennis. The sequence goes on along the minus strand of NW_019416970.1, from coordinate 90,312 downwards.
TAAGGCCGGCCACCGGCTGTTATGGGAACCTATTGGCCCTACAGGTTCGGGGAAAAAATTGTTATAATAAAAGTGGCCATGAAAATTTCACTTAAATTATTTTCATTTTCCACAAATCTCCGCAACTGATTAAGAAATTTTTAAAATTTACTTTAAATGAAGAAATGCCGTACTAACATGGATATATTTTTTATCAGTTTTAATCGATAGTTTATTTCCTAAAATTTTTCCTAGTGACATTTTTTATTTCCTCGATTAATAAAGGTGTGGGATAAGTTTTTGTCATTAATTTGAAAAAATGCTGTATTTTCGGATCACTTTAATGGATTCTTTTCCAATTAGATTTGTTTAAAATTACAATACCTTACAGATTTAGTAAATGTTTTGGTAATGGCAAAAAGTTTGTTAATAAAGGTATAAAATGGTGATATGTTGAAACTTAACCTATTTCTTAATTTTTGTTGGAAATTTTAAATGGAACGATATCCTTTTTTCTAAGTCATTATAACTAACATTTAGTTAAAATAAAACTGGTCAAAACCGCATCTTGATATCTCAAACCGTTTAGGAAATATTTAGATTTTTGTATTGTACCTAAAGAAGGAGAATAAATTTTCATCTACTCCCGTATCATTTCGAAACAGAACATATATTTATTTGCTGTTTCGGTAATTACATGACTTGTCAGTGCTGCGATAAACAACTACTCCGAGAGTTATGTGCACCTACCGGCGTTGAATTATACTCGCAACACCTAGTGCAGCATTGACAAGTCAAACATTGTGTTACACCGTCTGTGGGTGGCACTCGTACAACAAAGTACCTGCAGTTAGCAGGTCGCTTCCTACTGTAGCCATTTGAATGGCACAGTTGGGAGTCCGCACGACAGATGGAACCATTGGCTCCCGCGTACAATCGGTAATTACATATTATTTTACAAAAACCGGCCTCCCTTTCACACTTCAATCGAGGCTAACATGATTAGTATTCGAAGTATTTGAAAAAGAAAGAGATTTTTGAAATCCGTTTTTGTTTAATTTCAGGTGATATTGAAAAAAGAAGAACACTTTCTCATGGCAACTTTTTGCCCTCTATCGAATGGCATAATCAATTTTTGTATTTAACATTTCGTCTCTCCAGGACCATCATCAACTTCATTTTTTAAAATACGATCCTGGAAATTTTATAACATTTTTTGCAAGCCATTATGACCCCCAATACTGTATTGCCTCAGCCCTAACCAGATTCAGACGTTTTGTCTCGAAAAATTCATCTTCAATGTATTCTTTCCAAATTTATCTAAATTTCTTTTAGATTTACAGGGTGTTAAAAAAAGAGTGTAAAATATTTAAGGAGGTAATAGTATGAACTAAAATAAGCAGAAAAGTCTCAATAAACATGGGTCCGCAAAGTAACGGTTGCGGAGATATGGAATGTTTTATGTTTTCTAGCCCCTTTTTTATTTTGCAAAAACGTTGTGTATTTTCTTATAATAGTTGGTTGATGTTTAGTGAAATAAACAGTACGTATTTGACAGTTGTTCTCAGTGCACAAGTTTTCTTTCGCTATGGCTGGTTACTCTAACGCAGAATTAACAGACATGCATTTCATGTATGGTCGTGCTAATGGGAACGCCACCGAAGCGCGACGTCTTTATGTTGACGCTTATCCAAATCGCCAGATTCCTTCACAACGCATGTTTGGAAGAATTCACCAAAGATTGCGTGATACCGGTTCCTTGAGCAAACAGTGCCATTTATCCGGAAGACCAAGGTCGGTATCCACTCCTAGAGCAGAAGAAGAAATTCTAGCACTGGTAGAGCAGAATCCAGGTACGAGTGTGCGGAGAATATCAGCCGAGGTAGGAATTAGTGGTCCTCTTGTTTGGAGAATCCTTCACGAGCAACTGCTTTATCCATACCATGTGCAACGAGTACAGGCCTTAAATCCAATAAATGATCATCAAGCACGTTTGGTTTTTTGCCGCTGGTTTCTACGTCATGATGCTGAAGACCCTCGTTTTCTTGCAAACATTCTTTTTACTGATGAGGCCGGGTTCACAAGAAATGGAGTGTTTAATTTTCACAATACGCATATTTGGGCCGACGAAAATCCTCATGCTCTAATAGAATCTGGACATCAGGCACGTTTTTCATTAAACATTTGGATGGGTATTGTAGGTGACAGGTTTCTAGGTCCTGTTGTTTTACCAAACCGATTAACAGGCGCTGCTTACCTCAACTTTCTGCAGAACACACTGTATGAGTTTTTGGAAGACATTCCTTTGAATCAGAGGCAACAAATGTGGTTCCAGCATGATGGTGCTCCAGCTCATTTTTCCATGGCCGTTAGAGAGCATTTACACCAAACTTTTCCACATAGATGGGTAGGAAGGGCCGGACCTGTTTTATGGCCTCCAAGATCGCCTGATCTGAACCCTCTAGATTTCTTTGTTTGGGGATATTTGAAGACATTAGTGTATGGTACTCCTGTAAATAGCCTGGAAGAGCTGCAGCTACGGATTAATCAAAAGTGTCAAGAAATCCAAACCAAGGAGGGTGTTTTCGAAAGAGTTCGAATATCGTTGAGACGAAGATGTCGTGCCTGCTTGGAAATGGACGGAGGGCACTTTGAACATCTTCTGTAACTTTGTTTTTTGTTTGTTAAAAGCTTCCTTTGTCGGTTTATTCCTAATAAAATAAAATGTTTGAAAAACGAATAGTGGTCAATATCTCCGCAACCGTTACTTTGCGGACCCATGTTTATTAAGACTTTTCTGCTTATTTTGGTTCATACTATTACCTCCTGAAATATTTTACACTCTTTTTTTAACACCCTGTATATGTTTTTTGAATTTTCGTACACTCTAAGTGTTGTTAGACCCTGTGAAATCCACCTAGTTATTTTAAACTATTACCGGAACAGCAAGATATCTAGATTAATAGTGAGTTTTAGGTAAAGTTCAGATATACATATTTCAGAAAATAAATTTCTTTTGTCATTTTTTGATATGTAAATAAATGTTTACATTTTTGTTTAGATTCATTCGATTTTTTTTACGATTTCTCCTATTGATAGTATACGCATACATATCTGCAATACGTTTGCAATAAAAAATATCATGTTTTCACTGTAAATAATCAAAATTAGTTTTAAGACCAATTTTATTTCTCAAATTTTCAATTACTGAAAAATGACTTGTCAAGAAACTACTATTTTCGTAAACCAGGAACAGGCGTCTTTTTTGGGATACTTGGTAAATACGATTTCCTTCGCATCTAACTTATCGGAGTGCTTAAATTTACTTTCAAATAAATGAATTTTTTTGTATTTTGTTTTAAGGATACCATTTCCTTTATTAGAAATAATGATTATAATGTTCACTTTTAACGTTTGTGTTATTTCTTTCTTCGTGTTTTTTGTGACTGCAAAAATGCAAAATAAACGTAGAAAAAAAGAAATAACTGTAAGAAACAAGTCATTTTAATTAAGCACTCCCAAGGGAACAGGAAACTTATATGTCCACGTTGTTGTTCCTAGTTACGTTAAAACCAGTTTATTCACTAACCATTTACATTTTCAGTTATTTGAAATTTGCAAAATAAATAAACCTTTTCTTCCAGTATTTACATAAAACGTGGTATTTTTTATTGCAAACACATTTCAGTAAGAGAAATGGAGAAAAATTGAATTACATCGATTACAGCGCTATTTATCATAAATCTATAAAATTGTTTCAGACAAATCCTATGTATTTTTAGCCATAGATTTCGAATCTTATTTCTCGGCATATTTTAAAGTTTGAGGTTAAAAAAAAACACCCGTTATATTAAAAATAATAATATTTTAACAAATTTTGAAATTTCCATAAAATCATGAATATAAAAAGTTTAGTTTTTAAAACTTGAAATTTCTCCAACCATTCAATCATTCCTATTTTTATTTTTAGTATGAATATGTTTATGGATAAAGGCCTGAAATGTGTTATACTGACAAGTGGCACTCTAGCTCCTTTGCGGCCACTGATTTCTGAATTGGCAATAAACATTCCAGTTTGCCTTGAAAATCCACACATTGTGAAAAATAACCAAGTTTGTGTGAAAATAGTTTCTACAGGACCAGATCAAGAGATACTTAACTGCAACTACCAAAATAGGTAATTTAATAAGTAGGTTTAGGTTTTAGGTGGATAAGTTGTTGAAATTAATTTTATATTTAGATTTAGGCGATAGGTTATTAATCCTATAATTGTTTTATTATCATACAGTGAGTGAATGAATGTAAAATTATTCACTACTTTCACGACTACTGCACTAAAGAGATAATATTGGGGTATCACTAAAATGTCAGGACAAATAAGTATTTTTATAAATGGAACAGCATATTTTTAAATGCNTTTCAGAAAATAAATTTCTTTTGTCATTTTTTGATATGTAAATAAATGTTTACATTTTTGTTCAGATTCATTCGATTTTTTTTACGATTTCTCCTATTGATAGTATACGCATACATATCTGCAATACGTTTGCACTAAAAAATATCATATTTTCACTGTAAATAATCAAAATTAGTTTTAAGACCAATTTTATTTCTCAAATTTTCAATTACTGAAAAATGACTTGTCAAGAAACTGCTATTATCGTAAACCAGGAACAGGCGTCTTTTTTGGGATACTTGGACAATGCGATTTCCTTCGCATCTAACTTATCGGAGTGCTTAAATTTACTTTCAAATAAATGAATTTTTTTTTTATTTTGTTTTAAGGATACCATTTCCTTTATTAGAAATAATTATTATAATGTTCACTTTTAACGTTTGTGTTATTGCTTTCTTAGTGTTTTTTTGTGACTGCAAAAGTGCAAAATAAACGTAGAAAAAAAGAAATAACTGTAAGAAACAAGTCATTTTGATCAAGCACTCCCAAGGGAACAGGAAACTTATATGTCCACGTTGTTGTTCCTAGTTACGTTAAAACCAGTTTATTCACTAACCATTTACATTTTCAGTTATTTGAAATTTGCAAAATAAATAAACCTTTTCTTCCAGTATTTACATAAAACGTGGTATTTTTTATTGCAAACACATTTCAGTAAGAGAAATGGAGAAAAATTGAATTACATCGATTACAGCGCTATTTATCATAAATCTATAAAATTGTTTCAGACAAATCCTATGTATTTTTAGCCATAGATTTCGAATCTTATTTCTCGGCATATTTTAAAGTTTGAGGTTAAAAAAAAACACCCGTTATATTAAAAATAATAATATTTTAACAAATTTTGAAATTTCCATAAAATCATGAATATAAAAAGTTTAGTTTTTAAAACTTGAAATTTCTCCAACCATTCAATCATTCCTATTTTTATTTTTAGTATGAATATGTTTATGGATAAAGGCCTGAAATGTGTTATACTGACAAGTGGCACTCTAGCTCCTTTGCGGCCACTGATTTCTGAATTGGCAATAAACATTCCAGTTTGCCTTGAAAATCCACACATTGTGAAAAATAACCAAGTTTGTGTGAAAATAGTTTCTACAGGACCAGATCAAGAGATACTTAACTGCAACTACCAAAATAGGTAATTTAATAAGTAGGTTTAGGTTTTAGGTGGATAAGTTGTTGAAATTAATTTTATATTTAGACTTAGGCGATAGGTTATTAATTCTATAATTGTTTTATTGTCATACAGTCATACATTAATATAAAATTATTCAATACTTTAACGGCTACTGCATTAAAAAGATAACATATACTATTTTGCAATCCACATTTAAATATTTTCCACTATGCAATATATTGTGCACTAAAATGTTAGGACAAATATGTATTTTTGTAAATGGAACAGCATATTTTTAAATATGCAATCTACATAAAATTTCACTTGGTGTATGAGTTATGAAGATTTTCTAAAAATTCATTTTTGGAGAAAGCAATTGAATATGCAACTTGTATAATGTTTTTTTTTTAAATAATACCCTGCATTTATGAAATCTGTAATATTCTTATATCAAAAATATAAAAATTTCATGTTTTTTTTTTAATATATTTTTTTCCTAGATAAAGCTTTTCAGTTATTGACAAGTAATTCTAATCTATTATTGAACTCTTATCATGTCTTTATTATTAAAGTAAATTAAATTGTAATAAACGGAAACACTTCACTTCAAAAAATTATTTTTGGTAACTCATTATATTCTAACTCCCTTATCTTTTTCACTTTTTTATCTAGGAAAGAATAATATCGGGAAATTTTGTTGTGATATCAAAAAATTATATAAAAAAATAATTGACTTGCATTTCTCGAAGACTGATTTTTGTTTTTTTTTTTGGAATTCTCTCCTTTTTCTGATTACAGTGATATACAGGGTGGTCCGTAAGTAATGGTCCATAAAGACATACTAGATTTTTTACTTCAAAATATTACGATTGGAGCCAATATGCCTTAATAAAATGTTGNTAATCCTATAATTGTTTTATTATCATACAGTGAGTGAATGAATGTAAAATTATTCACTACTTTCACGACTACTGCACTAAAGAGATAATATTGGGGTATCACTAAAATGTCAGGACAAATAAGTATTTTTATAAATGGAACAGCATATTTTTAAATGCGCAGAATCTACAGGGTTAACTATCACTTAGTACATACATTTTAACCACGCGCTCAGGAAGGCCTAAAAGGTAATAAAAAAATTATTTCGGAATTTTAGCTCGATGTTTAAAAAATGGGGCAAAACCCCCTTTATTCCTGGTAAATCGGCGGTTATGAACTGTCAACCGACATCATTTCATTCAGCTGTTCAGCAATATTTAGCGGCATTGACATTTTGCCGTTGTAGAAACGATAGAAATAAACATTTTTCATTAATACCTATTTGATAGATGTTAATCCAGATAGTTGCATGTTAGCTACGCTGCGGTTGCGTCATCCCAAACATCGAGGCCCGACCGCCTTAGATTTGGAATGTGCTGACATTATAAACAGTTTAGCTAGAACTTATATATACAGGTCCCCAAGTAAAAAGGGACCATTCATTTTTTACTCTCGAGCTATATACGTTAATGTACGACTGTTCTCAAACAATATAACAATTTACTTTTGTCTGTTGTATTTTTTTATTGTTTAAAATTATATTTTCTACATGCAGAATTTTACATTTGCTCTTAGTTCCGTTATTGCATACTCTCAAAACAACATTTTTGCAGATCCGTTAGGACTACACAGTAACAATAAAACACCACCACGCACAATTAATTAAAATGTCCATTGAAGTCAATCGGAATTTAACGAAAGGAATAATAATTGAAAAATCGGAATGCACCAGTCACCCGCGTCTTTAATTTGATGTCCGATATCCGTAGCGGCGTTGAATTTGCATTCGACTCACCAAAAACATCGTAAACAACTGGCCCTTTAGATTTGTTCACATCGCATGTTCTTCACGTACATTTTAATTAATCTTGAATTTATTGCATACATTACAGTGCCTTGATAACTGTAGTGTACGTAAACATAACCTGAAAATCGCGAGACACAAGTTGATCTAGTGGCCTGGATACGTACTGCCGAATTATTACAGAAAACTGTAAATACCTCGAGGACTTACAGCTTAAAATAATAGGTACTAATTATTTTATGCTAACATATCGACGATGTTTGTTTTTATTTTTATTACTATCACTATTTAATTCCAGAACAACAAAAGAAGTTTAAAAACAAGATGTCTGAAGTGCACCTTACGATACTTGCCTAGAGATGGGGCTGTTTCAAATTTTCAATAGGTGACTTTACGACTCACAGAACTGTTGAGTTTAAATAATTTGTCGCTTTGTTGGTGTTTGTGTTTTTGTTCACGTACTTACGTTTAGTAAGTAATTATTTGTGTTTACTATTATTTATTAGTGTAAAACTCTACAAGGATATTGAAAACGAATTTTGTAAATAAAAGTTTTTCTTCAAATGCGCGGATAATCGATACACGTGGCAACGCGGCGCTGTTTCACTACCGTTGCCGTATGCGAAATTCACATCTCGCGTCTGACGGACGGTCATAGCCGTCGTGAAATAGGGGTTTCACCGAGGTTTGGAAAACAAATATTTTCAGCTTTAAAAACTATTTTGGAAATTTTTTGAACGTCGATTCTGTTAAATCTTATTTTTCTCTATCCTCACTTAAAATTTATGTACTACGTGATAGTTAACCCTGTATGTAAAATTTCACTTAGTGTTTGAGTTATGAACATTTTCTAAAAATTCATTTTTGGAGAAAGCAATTGAATATGCAACTTGTATAATGTTTTTTTTTTAAATAATACCCTGTATTTCTGAAATCTGTAATATTCTTATATTAAAAATATAAAAATTTCATGTTTTTTTTTCAATTTTTTTTTTCTAGATAAAACTTTCCAGTTATTGAAAAGTAATTCTAATCTATTATTGTACCCTTATTATGTCTTTATTACTATAGTAAATTAAATTATAATACACTGAAACAGTTTACTTCAAAAAATCTTTTTATGTACAGGCTACTCAGTATAATCTAACTCCCTTATCTTTTTCACTTTTTTATCTAGGAAAGAATAATATAGGGAAATTTTGTTGATATCAAAAAATTATATAAAAAATAATATTTTTATATAATTGACGCATTTCTCGAAGACTGATTTTTGTTTTTGTTTTTGGAATTCTTCTCCTTTTTCTGATTACAGTGATATATACATGTCTTATATTTTCTTTGACAGTTTGCACAATGTTTTAATTTATTTACTGACCCTCCACAATGGTTAGTCAAGATTGCTATGAAACCAGTGCATATTTATGGTTTTTCTCTATTATATTTACTAGACAGGCTAAGGAAGCACCTTCACAACATGAAGTGTGAAACACCTCTTTGTAGGGGTTGTGGACAGGAAGATGAGACAGTACTACATGTGTTATATGAATGCACTGCTGTCTATGGCCTATATTAGAGAGATACCCCTGAACAACGTCACCACCATTTTCTCTGTATTAGGTTGGTTAGCGGTTCAGGTGGATTGATCTAATGGGAGGAAGTACAAGGAACCCAATGGGGCCTAAGTGCTGTAGCTTTTTGAATTATAGGGAGTAGAAGGAACGAGAGAAAGGGGGCGTGTCTCTACTAAAACTCATTAATCGGTATTCTCTTAAATGGTGTTCTATTGAGTAATGATAGAAGAATTGTTCCCTATTTCTTCTACTGATATTTTTGGGGGAACAGGCAGGGATCATTAAACCTAACCCTATATTTTTGACATGTTTGACAAATTACGAAGTCCATAATCTGTCTGTGATATCTCTAGTTACTGTTTGTGGTGATATCTTTCGAGAACTTTGAGGAAATGATCGTATAATTTGTGTTTACTGGACGGACTGTACACGGATAAATTAATAATAGAATATAATGGATCTGCCTAATTGTAGGATGAAATAATCAACAAAATATTTGTTAAATTCTTCCCAGTTAGCCCTCATTTTCTCTCTAGTGTAGCTGGGTGTTAACTTTCCAGTGTACANACGTTCATACACTCAAAAATATTATAATTATTACGAAAATTCAATTTTTAATTTCCAACTTTGACACCCTGTATCTTTTTTGTTATCAACATTTTATTAAAGCATGTTGGCTCCAATCGTAATATTTTGAAGTAAAAAATCTAGGATGTCTCTATGGACCATTACTTACGGACCACCCTGTATACATGTCTTATATTTTCTTTGACAGTTTGCACAATGTTTTAATTTATTTACTGACCCTCCACAATGGTTAGTCAAGATTGCCATGAAACCAGTGCATATTCATGGTTTTTCTCTATTATATTTACTAGACAGGCTAAGGAAGCACCTTCACAACATGAAGTGTGACACACCTATTTGTAGGAGTTGTGGACAGGAAGACGAGACAGTACTACATGTGCTATATGAATGCACTGCTGTCTCATCAGTAAGAGAATCTGTGTTGGCAGAATGTTGCCCTTCTATTAGAGAGATACCCCTGAACAACGTAACCACTATTTTCTCTGTATTAGGTTGGTTAGCGGCTCAGTGGATTGATCTATTGGGAGGAAGTACAAGGAACCCAATGGGGCCTAAGTGCTATAGCTTTTTAAGCTACCCTCCCTAGAATTCCAGATTCCAGGGCCTCAATTCTTGAATTACAGGGAGTAGAAGGAACGAGAGAAAGGGGGCGTGTGTCTACTAAAACTCATTAATCGGTATTTTTAAATGGTGTTCTATTGAGTAATGATAGAAGAATTGTTCCCTATTTCTTCTACTGATATTTTTGGGGGAACAGGCAGGGATTATTAAACCTAACCTTATATTTTTGACATGTTTGACAAATTACGAAGTCCATAATCTGTGTGATATCTCTAGTTACTGTTTTGTGGTGATATCCTTCGAGAACTTTGAGGAAACGATTGTATAATTTGTGTTTACTGGACGGACTGTACACGGTTAAAATAATGATAGAATAAAATGGATATGCCTAATATGGTATTGTAGGATGAAATAATCAACAAAATATTTGTTAAATTCTTCCCAGTTAGCCCTCATTTTCTCTCTAGTGTAGCTGGGTGTTAACTTTCCAGTGTACATTTGTTTTTTACCCTCAATATATTTTATTAGAAGTTCTTTTTCTTTAGAACTTACTGGATTTAACTTCGGTTTTTTATTAATTTCCATTTTCTTTCCTTTTTAGACTGCACCCGACACTGACAAACAAATAACAATAACTCTAAACAAAGGACCGCTTATTTCATGACTAGTTCATTGCTAGTTTTTATTCTACCGCCTGTTTACAGCTTTCTGATTGGACGGTACCTACATTTGACAACATTGTTCCTCAACTCCTGTGAGAAGTAATAAAAATTATTTCTTTAATATTGTCTTAATAACCAATGGTTGTTTGCAAAATATTAGACAAAAGTTATTATTTTTGATGCATGAAGCTCATGGTAAAAATGCTGACATTTATTTCTGGGACATCCTGTATACAAGGCATACATAGGTGGTCTATCCACTTCTTTCAGTTAAGTCTTCCTGAGGATGTAAAATCTTTTATCTGTAATGATTTGACTTAAGGTACTAAACAATCTAAGCTAATTAATCTACATACTTATTTTATATAGATTATTGCACATCTAAAAGTTTTTCAATTTCAATTAAAGATTAAGTCCCCTCTCCACTTTTTGGGTTCTGTATATGCCATTAAAAAAGTAATTGCAATTACCCTCAATAAATCGATCATGTCCTTTTACCCCTCAATGATAGACCCCGCAGGTACCTTATGGAAAATGGCTTTCAGCCAATATTTTGAAACTTTGGATTTGAATAGTTCTCGAAGCGTAGAAAAAAAGTTATCATAGGCACTAAGCTGAGAAAATTATATTTTCCGAGATATAGTCGATGAATGCTAGGAGTTGTAGCACCACGAGGTATAAATTAAAGAAGACTCTTAGCTTATAAGGTCAAATGAAAAGAAGCCGTACAATCTGTACCAAACACATGTTCCTTACTTTATTGGGGTCACTCAATCCGAATCTGCCATCCATTCGGCTGTGCGAATGAGTTTCAAGGTCACATCAAGATCAAATGAAGGTCATTGTAAGATCATTGTAAATGTAATCTGTCCCAAACATATGTAATCGTATTATAATATCTAATGCAATTATTAATTAATTATTTGCATTATATGTAGCATTTAATAGTGAATCATCTGGGTACTTCACATGTGGTTGATGGCGGGCATAGCCTAGAAACCAAAAAACACTGGCTACATGAGCACAAGTTCATACTACTCTCGCCCTTGAGTAACACGTGCAATAATATGCTAGGATTGGACCATTATCTTGATCACCATAATTATCTGTCTTCATCCACATTGACATAACTAATGAATATTTGATGTCTTGCAACATTTCGGAATCTTGAGAAAATTCGTACTCTTAGAAGTCCTGGTTCATTCAACTGAAATTCATCATCATTTTCCCTAAGCACCTTCTGTATACTGTATACCCTGTATAGCATCTGTATACCCGAATGGATGGCTGATTCGGATTCAGTAACCCCCGATAATCTAAGAAATATGTGTTTTGGACAGATTGCACGGCTTCTCTTCATTTGACCATACGATGAGTCTTCTTCAATTTATACCTCGCGGTACTACCTTTCGGCGACTATATTTGGAAAAATATAATTTTCTCAGCTTAGTGCCTATGACAACTTTTTTATTTAAGCTTCGAGAACTATTCAAATCCAAATTTTCAGAACTATCGGCTGGAAGCCATTTTCCATATGGAACCTGCGGGNGTTTACTGGACGGACTGTACACGGTTAAAATAATGATAGAATAAAATGGATATGCCTAATATGGTATTGTAGGATGAAATAATCAACAAAATATTTGTTAAATTCTTCCCAGTTAGCCCTCATTTTCTCTCTAGTGTAGCTGGGTGTTAACTTTCCAGTGTACATTTGTTTTTTACCCTCAATATATTCTATTAGAAGTTCTTTTTCTTTAGAACTTACTGGATTTAACTTCGGTTTTTTATTAATTTCCATTTTCTTTCCTTTTTAGACTGCACCCGACACTGACAAACAAATAACAATAACTCTAAACAAAGGACCGCTTATTTCATGACTAGTTCATTGCTAGTTTTTATTCTACCGCCTGTTTACAGCTTTCTGATTGGACGGTACCTACATTTGACAACATTGTTCCTCAACTCCTGTGAGAAGTAATAAAAATTATTTATTTAATATTATCTTAATAACCAATGGTTGTTTGCAAAATATTAGACATAAGTTATTATTTTTGATGCATGAAGCTCATGGTAAAAATGCTGACATTTATTTCTGGGACATCCTGTATACAAGGCATACATAGGTGGTCTATCCACTTCTTTCAGTTAAGTCTTCCTGAGGATGTAAAATGTTTTATCTGTAATGATTTGACTTTAGGTACTAAACAATTTAAGCTAATTAATCTACATACTTATTTTATATAGATTATTGCACATCTAAAAGTTTTTCAATTTCAATTTACAGATTAAGTCCCCTCTCCACTTTTTGGGTTCTGTATATGCCATTAAAGAAGTACTTTATTATATCTGAAGTAATTGCGGTCTGGGTAATGCAATTACCCTCAATAAATCGATCATGTCCTTTTACCCCTCGATGATGGAACCCGCAGGTACCTTATGGAAAATGGCTTTCAGCCAATAGTTTTGAAACTTTGGATTTGAATAGTTCTCGAAGCGTAGATAAAAAGTTATCATAGGCACTAAGCTAAGAAAATTATATTTTCCGAGATATAGTCGATGAAAGCTAGGAGTATATAGCACCGTGAGGTATAAATTAAAGAAGACTCTTAGCTTGTAAGGTCAAATGAAAAGAAGCCGTACAATCTGTACCAAACACATGTTCCTTACGTTATCGAGGTCACTCAATCTGAATCTGCCATCCATTCAGCTGTGCGGATGAGTTTCAAGGTCACATCAAGATCAAATGAAGGTCATTGTAAGATCATTGTAAATGTAATCTGTCCCAAACATATGTAATCGTATTATAATATGTAATGCAATTATTAATTAATTATTTGCATTATATGTAGTATTTAATAGAGAATCATCTGGGTACTTCACATGTAGGCTTGCCAGGTCTCCGGAGTTTTCGGGTTTTGATGGTACATCTCCGGGCTCCGGATTAATATGTCATTTCTCCGGGTTAAGACGTCCTACCCCCAAAATTTATTTTCCTGAGATCTGTTTTTTTTTAGACATCAATTTGTCAATTGAGCTGCTGTAGACCTTTTTTTTTTTTATAGATCGATTTCCTCGTGAACGATTTGACTTCAAAATTTTTTTTTTTTTTGGAAATCAATTTCTCCGGGTCTGTCATGAAATAGATCTGGCAACCCTATTCACATGTGGTTGATGACGGGCATAGCCTAGAAACCAAAAAACACTGGCTACATGAGCACAAGTTCATACTACTCTCGCCCCTGAGTAACACGTGCAATAATATGCTAGGATTGGACCATTATCTTGATCACCACCATAATTATCTGTCTTCATCCACGTTGACATAACTAATGAATATTTGATATCTTGCAACATTTCGGAATCTTGAGAAAATTCGTACTCTTAGAAGTCCTGGTTCATCTATATGTTCATCCAACTGAAATTCATCATCATTTTCCCTAAGCACCTTTTGTATACTGTATACCCTGTATAGCATCTGTATACCCGAATGGATGGCTGATTCGGATTCAGTAACTCCCGACAATCTAAGAAATATGTGTTTCGGACAGATTGCACGGCTTCTCTTTATTTGACCATACGATGAGTCTTCTTCAATTTATACCTCGCGGTACTACCTTTCGGCGACTATATTTGGAAAAATATAATTTTCTCAGCTTAGTGTCTATGACAACTTTTTTATTTAAGCTTCGAGAACTATTCAAATCCAAATTTTCAGAACTATCGGCTGGAAGCCATTTTCCATAAGGAACCTGCGGGGTCATTTGACAGACATTCTGTATAAAAGTTATATTATAATTTAACGGTATCTTGTAAGCTTGATGGTCTTTTTACATTTGAACCTATTTTGTTCCTAGAGGTAATATAAAATATATTGCATCAGTGGGAAGAAGTATATTGAATCTTGCTAGAATAATACCTGATGGTTTACTGATATTTTTTCCATCATACCCCATAATGCAAAAATTCCAACAATATTGGCAAGAATCTGGACTTTGGACAAATATAAGCCAGCAAAAGGTAGGATCCTTATTTACAAAATATTACTTTACAATATTACAACTTTTTTTGACTAGTTATATTCAAACTGTTAAAAAATATATGTTTTAAAACAGGATATTTTCACATATCATTTCACATCTCGTCGGTCGATAGCTGCACGGTTTAAGGCGTCAGTCCTTTAATCGTGTGCAAATTTCTGCCCGGGTTCGATTCCCGCGGCCGGTAAACCGTAGATTAGCTATGCTTGTACGGAGGATTGGCACCCTCTGTGAAGGTGTGGTAGGGTGGAAGAATGTTGGCTTGGGTAAATGTGAGAGATTGACACCGGTTGGCATTTGACCACCCTCCTAATTAATGAGGTTTTCCAGGTTTCCCTCATTCCTGCACTGAATGGTGGTTAGGGCCTACCAACATAAGTCGTTCCTGGGCGCAAATGCGGCCTGCCTAATAATAATATGCCGCCTCCTCTCCCGCACAAGTCTCTGACTTATGGGCTAATTCTCGTAATTAGAATGAGGAGTAGAGATATTATTATTATTATATTATTATTATTATTATTTATTCATTCACCTCTACTATAAATCAATCAACAAAATCTACTACTGACAAAAATCATACTAATGGGCACAAAAGAGTGTTTTCTACGAAAACAAAATTATTATAGACATTTAATAGCTGAAATATTTTGGGTTTACNGTGCTATGTTTTGCATTAATAAAGTTCATCAGCAATCGCATTACATAAAATTTGATCAATAATTGGTTCATTAAATGTATTGGTATTAGGTATCATAAATGAGCATTTTCACTGTTGATTTTATTTATATAAATTGTTAAACAATATAATAGAAAACTAAAAATATTATTTATTTATTATTAATATGTTCTGCATACTATGTTTAAAAGTTTTTAAACAATATTTTGGACTTATGTAAGTTTTAAAGTGTACATAATAATATTTTATTTAATAGATGTTTAAAAAATATGTCAGATAACAATTTCATAAAAAAAAATTATAATTCATGTTTTGATGCAGTTGTCTGAGGATGGGATAAAACCCGAAACGATCGTAATAAGCAATTTATGGATGAAAAATAGTTTTATAAACTAAGTGGTTATTTTGACCAGTATCCCAGAAAATAAATATTTTGGGGAGTGAATTATATGGTCAGGAAATTATATATATATTTAAGTACTACTATTAAAACAAAATAAAACAAATCATAGCAGATATGAAAAAAATGTGAAGGATAATGTTTTGTGAAAGATGAAATTAAGACCAACTATGTTTTTCTTTGAAGCGGAACTATTTTTAACTGTAACATGCTTAGGCCTTAAATATACAGGGTGATTCATTAATAATGGGACAGAGCTTAATGGCAGGTCACTGACTTCAAAATAGAACGATTAAGCCAAACATGCCTTATCCGAATGTTGCACCTTTTCAATCTACTGTTGTAAAATTTTTTTAAATATCTTGAGTATCTGTTAACCGATTGTTCTGAAATTTTGCATGCCTATATTTTCAGAGGTGGCAATTACGAAAATGTATACTGTTTTGCAATCAGTTCTAGGGGGCACAACTTGTAGTGTTCTGTCAGAGTAAAAATATATCAAACTTTTTTGTCTCTCAAAAATATGAACTTCCAATAAGAAATTATTAAACTACATTCAATTCTAAATAAAAGAGTATACCTCTTAATAATTGAAAGACCTAACTGTTTTCAAGATAAAGACGATTTACAATTTTTTTACAGAATTATTTGTTTCAACATACGACTTTAAATAAGAAGACTTAAACAAAGTAGGCCACTGTCAATGAAATGTTATGTATTGTTTAGGTCAATTCCAAGCAACTTGCAAAGACTAGAAAGTTTGGTTCTCCTGGTATATTTCGGTTCACACAGTTTCTTCATCAGCAACAAAATGCTGACCCTACATTTTATAATAAAATATTATTTACGGAGAAAGCCACATTTACCCGTCGCGGTGTACTTAACTGGAGAAATATTTGGTATAGATTTCTTTACAATAACATTTTGGGACCATTTGTGTTACCATGTCGAATGACTCGCCACTCTTTGAAAATGTCCCCTTAAATTTACCGCAAATCTTTTGGTTTGTGCATGATGGCACTCCCACACATTATTCCCGACCAGTAAGAGAATATCTTGACAGACCTTTTCCAAACTGTGGGATTAGTCGCAGCAAAATTCCCTTGGCCTGTGCGTAGCCTGATTTAAATCAACTGGATTTTTATTTCCGGGATAATGTTAAATCTTTGGTTTATAAAGATGTAATTACATACTCGAGAGCAGCTGTGGGCAAAAATAGAAGAATCTGTTGACACTATAAGCAGAGAATGCATTAGGCGATCGCGGTCCCGTCGCATTGCGGTCCGTGCTAGTCTCAATCGCGCGCGGTGGAGTTCCTTCCCATGTTTTCTAATGTATGCATTCGCACTAGACGTTCGTAAGCTTGTCGCGCTCGCATCGCGTTCTCCACCGATCTTTTCCAAAGAATCTCGGCACACCGTGATTCGATCGAGACAAGCTTCCTCTTCCATATAACTCATTTTTTTAACTACTAAAACAATACCTCAACGATTTAAAGAAGAGCGCGAGCAGGATTGTGTACAATTGCCAAATGCGACTGATTTTGTAAAAGACCGCGATCAGCTCAACCCAGAACAGACCGCGACGCGATGGGACCGCGACCGAATAATGCGTTCTTTGCTTTAGAGATCAATAAAGAACTCTATTCAAGGTGAAACTTAATTTTAATGAGAGACTAAAAAAGTGTATTGAAGTCAATAGTGATCACTTTAAGAATCTTTTGTAATTCGTAAATTAGATGTAAGCATAATAAAATTTTCAGTTGATATTGTGTTTCCCTTAATTCGTAATTAAGGCCTACCCTGAAACAAATAATTTTCTGATTTAATTTCCACTGAAACCCAAAAATTGTAAATTCGAAAACGGTTAAGTTTTTCGATTATTAACAGGCATACTTTTTTTTATTTAGAATTGAACATAGTTTAATAATTTCTTATTGGAAGTTTAGATTTTTGAGGGACAAAAAAGTTTGATATATTTTTACTCTGACAGAACAGTACAAGTAGAGTCCCCTAAAACTGATGGCAAAATAGTTATCATTTTTGTAATTACCACGTCAGAAAACATAGGCATACAAACTTTCAAGATAATAATTTCAAAGATGCCCAGGGTATTTAAAAAAATCGAAAAAAAATCTCAAATTTAACACCCTGTAGATCGGAAAGGTATAACATTCGGATAAGGCATGTTTGGCTCAATCGTTCTATTCTGAAGTCAGCAACCTGCCATTAAGCTCTATCCCATTATTAATGAGTCACCCTGTAAGTATAACTGATATGATGTGACAATTTTCAAAAACCAAATATTTCCAACCCAACAATATGGCCATTTTAGAAACTTCCTGGGGGTGATCGGGTTCAAATACATGCGCATTTGCTGAGCGAGTTAATTTGGTTTTGAAAACTGTCAAATTAATTAAAGTCTACACTTGATATTGGATTACTATACTTATACCACATTCATTTGTTATACCGCTAGATCCATTACCCTCTTCTTCTTATACAAAGTAATTTGACAGATATTGTATTTCTTATAAACAAGATCTGCTCAAAAAACAGGCATCCATTAAGTGTGTAGGATGAATCATAACAAATACAAAAAAATTCAGAGGGTTTAAAAAATTTGCAAGGTACGTAGTTATATAACAATTGAAGTCTATATGTTTGGAATTGTGAAGATCTCAAGTAGAATATTTCATTATCATCATCATCATCATTGTCTTTGTCATCATTATCATTATAGTCGTCATCATCATCATTATAAATGCCATCATCATCTCTAGTTTTACAGTCATTATCATCATCATCCCTGTCATCGTCATTGTCATCATCATTATCCATCATCATTTGGTGATCTATCTTCCTCTGATTTTTTCAAACTTGTTCTGTATATTAAACAATCTAGTTACAAGGTGCTGAATTTTGAAGAAATTTATGATCGCTTATATCAGCTAAAACAGGAAGAGAAATTTCTCACACTTTGACAGTATGGGCTATGAACCACATAAAAATATCTAGTTTGATTTTTGCTGTTTACTCTGCTGTGCTATGTTTTGCATTAATAAAGTTCGTCAGCAATCGCATTACATAAAATTTAATCAATAATTGGTTCATTAAATGTATTGGTATTAGGTATCATAAATGAGCATTTTCACTGTTGATTTAAATAGGATCTCAAATGTATTTGTTATAATTGAAGATTCGCTGTAGCCAAATATGTTATAACCAAGGTTAACTGTATGTTTTAGATGATATATGTAGAACCCAAAGATAAAACTGCTTTCAATAGTACGATGGAAGAGTATTACATGAAAATAAAAGATGTCAGCGCAAAAGGAGCCATATTTATGGGTGTTTGTAGAGGAAAAGTTTCTGAAGGTCTAGATTTTGCGGATGCAAATGGCAGAGCTGTTATTGTGATAGGATTACCTTATCCTCCTTTGATGGATCCTAAAATAGTATTGAAAAAGCAATACTTGGATCTGTGCCACACTGCAGATAAAGAGGTATCTACCGTTATTTACTTGTAGTAACGAGGCTAATAATTTGGAAAATATTGATTATTTTAAGGAAATTTGATTTTTATAATAATAAGACACTGATGTAGTTACGGAGTTTTGTTCACATTTAAATCACTCCAAACTCTACTCCAATGGCAGAACATATGTTTTCGGTTCAGATTGAAATCTTGTTTCTTTTTTCTAAAAAAGAGATGCTCTTGACAAAAGTCGCTAGATATCTCTTTTTTTTGATATATTTGGATTTTTTTAGTTAGGATTGTCTTATGAAATTACATCACTATTATATAATAATAAATTATAGGATTAAGAAAACATTGCAAGTTTATAAACAATATTGAGAGTTGATGTTATATCTGTCTGTCTATCTGTATGTCGGGGTGGTGGAATTGTCTTTCAACTGCGGCACTTAGGCCTTTATTAGGCCCCTTGTACACCCTCTTTCATTACTTCTTCAAACCATCCTATTCCTACACGGGTGGCTTGTTGGCAAAGTATCGTACAATTTTTATGTATGTTGTCTTGAGTTACAGAGATTTATTGCTCTATTCTCATTACCATTTTTATCGGGGACCACATTCATACGGAAGGTGTTGAGCGACCTAGGCCTCTGGTAGGTCCCGAGCCTGCCTTAGGTCACCCATTCAAATTCCAGCCTGCGTCTGTGATGCTTAACTCGGCTTATTGAAATCCACCGGCCAAGATACCCGGCTAGGTGGTCCCCTTTGATGTTATGTCAAACCAGTTTGATTATTTGTTTACAGTGTTGTGCAACTACTACAGTTTATGTAGTTTGGATTTTGTAACAGAAAAATATACAAATAAAAAATTTAAATACTAAAATGAGACAAAAACAATAATTTATAAATAATTTAATTTCATCAAAATAATGTGCATTTTCTTAATGCAGAGATGACACTGATTTCTTTAACAACCCTAAAAAGAAAATCTAGAACATTGTGATTGGATGTTCGAATGAGCCAAGCAACTGAGCCTTTCGCCATAGACAGAATTTAACCATTCTCGAATTTGCCGCCCATAATGTGCAGAATAGCCATCTAATTGTATCCATGCATTTCTTCTCTCATTATTACCTGCCACGTTATAATAATTCGTTTCTAAAAATTCAAAAAATATAACATCAATATATTGGGTAAATCGTAAGGTCCATAATTAAAATTGCAAAACCCTAGACACAGTTCGTTATCACCTGTATTTTCAAAACTGTAAAATCACAGCCATTTTTTAAAAAAAATTAACACACCGAAAATGCTTTTGTAATTTTTAACATCTAATCTAAATATACAGGGTGATTCAGCTAAAACTCCGCGGGCTAATTACTTGGAAACAAAAGAAGATATATACGTTCTACGAGTTCTATTTGTTAAATATACAGAGTGATTTTATTTTTGTGTAGAAATAATGCCATTGGGATGGACGTCGCCGGCGTCGGGACGCCGAGAAAATATTTTTTCATTGCAGGAACTTTAAAAATATAACTATCTAAAAGTAAAGTCTTTTTTCAACGTTTTTTGTCATATACACTTTTTCGTCAACATTAGTATTTTTTGAGATATCCCATTATTTATTTTGAACACCATATTTTTTTAAATACAGTTTCGTTGACTTTTACTTGAAATATTAGGAATTAATAAATCGGTATGATTTGAAAAAAAGAATTTTAAGTTCAGAAATTTTGCAAAAATAATATCACTAATAAGTACTGAATAAAGGTACAAAGTACATCTTACTATTGTTAAAGAATATTAACTTACTAATAAACTTTTATTCAAGAAAATTAAAATAAACTATAAGTAAAAATGATTAAAATGAATTAGTACACTAAAGGAGCTGTTCAAAATTTTCTCCATTTTGGTAGATACACATTTCGAATCGTCGTCTCAGTGCGGTATCACAGGCACTCAATAATGTGTGACGGTCAATTGCAGTACAGGCTGCCTGAATTTTGTTGCATAAATCGGCCAAATCCTCTATTGGCTCTTCATACACAATATTTTTTAAATGACCCCACAAGAAAAAATCAAGGGGAGTCAAGTCTGGTGCACGTGCAGGCCAACAAATTGGTCCATTTGTTCCAAACCACCTGTCGCCATATGTGGCGTGCAAACAATCTGTGACAATTATTGCATTGTGTGGGGGAGCACCGTCTTGCTGAAACCACAAACTGCGCCGCACATTAATAGAGATGTTTTCTAATAACTCGGGTAATTCATTTTGGAGGAAGTTTAAATACATTTGACCATTTAGTTTACCCTCATAAAAATATGGTCCTATTAAATTGCCATCCAAAATACCACACCAAACATTAATTCCAAAAATATTTTGGTTGTGAGATATTTTGGTCCATTTTGGATTTACGTCTGACCAATAATGACAATTGTGCATATTTACCACACCATTGTTATGGAAACGGCTTTCATCAGTCCATAGTATTTTCTTCGTTATGGTATTATCTTCTTCGTACAATACGGAAAAATTAGCAAGAAAATCTAATCTGCGTTGATAATCATCGGGTCTCAAATGATGAACAATGGTTGCTTTGAATGGATGGAACCTATTATCAGAGAGCATTCTCTGACAGGAGGAATACGAAATTCCAGTTTCTTCCGAAATATTCCTTAATGAAATTGTTGGATTGTTCTCAACAGTCTGCAAAATTTGTGCCACATTGTCATTATTTCTGATAGTCCGTACTCGGTCACGTTTACTTTTCTGAAAGCTGCCATATTGCATTAAATTTGTTGCTAAATTTTTAAATGTTTTGTCGTTTGGCTGTCGTCGGCGATTAGGATATCGTAGCCTATACAATCTAGTAGCAGCTCTTGCGTTTCTACGGCATTCACCATAAATCATCATAATATCAAACTTTTCGGCATTACTATATTGAACCATAATGCGTTTTTTTTAATAAAGCACAAACAGAAAACCTGATTACCACTAAACTGTCATACAATTTATTGGTTATTTGACAATTATATAAATAACATAAGTGACATAAACCTACTAGATAATATTGCATATTGTATCATTTACGAATGTAAGCATTAGGGCAACTCGAATGCAGTAACTGCATCTGAACTGCATCATGTTGAACAGTGTTCTTTATAAATATTGCTATACAGAACTTCAAGTAAAAGTCAACGAAACTGTATTTAAAAAAATACGGTGTTCAAAATAAATAATGGGATATCTCAAAAAATACTAATGTTGACGAAGAAGTGTATATGACAAAAAACGTTGAAAAAAGACTACTTTTAGATAGTTATATTTTTAAAGTTCCTGCAATGAAAAAATATTTTCTCGGCGTCCCGACGCCGGCGACGTCCATCCCAATGGCATTATTTCTACACAAAAATAAAATCACACTGTATATTTAACAAATAGAACTCCCAGAACGTATATATCTTCTTTTGTTTCTAAGTAATTAGCCCGCGGAGTTTTAGCTGAATCACTCGGTATATATCACATGACTATAGTCGTGAAATAAATATAAATATATAGTTTTGATTTAGTTGTCATTGAGAAAATTTTCTGTGTGCACGCTTGTCTATCATCTATCAATGATTCTGAATCCCTGAAGTTCCCTTCTTTTCTTACTTGGTCCCTGT
This sequence comes from Anoplophora glabripennis, assembly GCF_000390285.2. Lineage (NCBI taxonomy): Eukaryota > Metazoa > Arthropoda > Insecta > Coleoptera > Cerambycidae > Anoplophora > Anoplophora glabripennis. The sequence continues at coordinate 67,267 of NW_019416970.1, read as the reverse complement.
TATTTGTTGATATTGTTTATTTTTACAGTATTTAAGAGGAGACGAATGGTACTCTTTGGAAGCTACAAGAACTGTTAACCAAGCCATCGGCCGAGTTATCAGACATCGTAATGATTATGGAGCTATAATATTGCTTGATGCTAGGTTTAATAATTTTAAAATAAAAAATCAGATATCCAGATGGCTGAGAGACAATATCAAAGTTATAAATAATTTTGGAGAAATTATGAGAGATCTTAAAGCTTTCTTTAAAATTGCTGAATTGAATGTAAGTATAAATTTATAATATTTGAATAGAAAAAAAAATGGAACAAAGCTGTGTCCAAAATTCTCATTGGTATATGTGAACGGATAAGGGTTTAAAAGATTGGTTAGGAATGCCTTTTTCGAAAAGCGAGTGGCTCCTTCGAAGAATTCAAAATGGCGACCCAATATGGCGACTAGAAGTCGGCAGAAAAATCATATATTAGAAAAGAATATTTGTAAAAAACTCATATTAAGATCAATTTAATCAGATATAACATTAAAATATCTGTATTTGACGTGCTTTTAAAGTAACTATAATTTATTTGCGAATTTTGAATTGGCGGATTCAATATGACTCCTATAAAGCCCAAGCCACAAAAAATCAGTATTAAAGATCGCACAGCAATTAAATTTACCCCAAAAAGCTTTGTTAGGGGTTTTCGTGGATTCTGAATAATATTACCCCATACGGGTATAAGAAATCGATACTACTAACGATCCCAGAATCATTCACTTTAACTTAACAAGGCTCACTGGGGGGAGCTTTACACCCGTAGTCTTAATTTCCAGTGTCGTATTATCGAATCCCAAAATGGCGGATCCAATATGGCGCCCATAACAAGCATGAATTGCTAAAGTTTGCAGGATGCATTTATGATTGAACGACTGAATTTACGTAAATGACATTAAGGATTTGCAGAATGAGGTTTCCTTAAATTTGTTTATGCCGGGCGGGGCATATAGCATACGGAGTAGTTGTTTCTCGCAACACTGATAACTAAAACATTGCGTTACTCCCTCTGTGGGTGGCAGTCGTGCAACAAAGTGCCTGGAAATATAGCAGGTCGCTTCCTACTGTCGCCATTTGAATAGCACAGTTGGGAGTTAGCACGACAGATGGAGCCATCTGCGCTCCGCGTACAAACCTACATATATTATCGTGAAGTATACAAATGTTATATCAACTTAAAAGTAGATTGTGTCTGTTTCAAATTTAAAAGATACTATTTACTAAGAAGCAGCAAGTAAGTTTTAAATATTTTGGAACGAAATTGAACAATGGAAAAAAATTACTTGAATATAACAGTACACAGGATATTCTTGTACTTTAGATATGTCTAAAAAGAATATGACAAACGTCTAACCTACGAACAAAATTTTGAATCTAAAACCTTAATTAAATTAAATACTTTAAAAGAATTTTTTAAACAAATGTGCTATACGATTTTTTTTAATATTTTTAGGCAAGAACAATTTTAAAGGAAAAATTTAAGGTAAGTTCATTTTTTTCGCATTGCATATTTTAATTAGAAACATTAAAAAATCTCATATTAAAACTATGCTTCAATTAAATATATGACAATTCGACAAAAAAAATGAATTGGTCACACGAAAAATGCCAGCGAGTCTTTTTGGCAAATTTTTATAATGGTCTAAACAAATATAAATTTCTAAATTAATTCTTCTCATTTAAGCTTGAAAAACGGCATATTGGATCCGCCATCTTTGTATTGATAAACGTGACGCAACAATATCATACAGCGCCCTCGAGGATCCTTAAGTAAACTTTGTTTAGGTAAATTCAACCGTCATATGGATTTATTATTTATTATGCCTACATATTATGGGCGCCATATTGGATCGGCCATTCTAAGATTCGATAATTTTACTCTGGAAAATCAGACGATGGATCTAACGAACCCCCCCAATGTGCCTTTTCAACTTAAAATAAATGATTCTGGGATCGTTAATTTCGATTTCTTAATAATGTCTACGATTTTTTACCCCTACGGGCGCCATATTGGATCCACCATTTTGAGATTCGATAAATTGGCTCTAGACTATTCAGAATAATTTAGTGGTTTTTGGGCGTTATAGGCGCCATATTGAATCCGCTAATTCATGTTGATGACATACATTCAGTTTGCTACCTTTTAATAAAAAAGTTTTTTTTACATACTGGTTTTTACTGGTAGTTCTCCTTAATTAAAGTGTAGACGCTAAAAATTATCGTGTTTTTTGCCTCTTTATTGAATATTTTCCACTTATGCTGTGTCTAGAAAGTTTAAGAAACGCTCTATCCATCAAGGTTTTTTATTCAAACAACTTCAGAGATTCTAATACATCGATCTAATTTTTAAATTTTCATTTTAGTTTCCAGTTTGCGAACCAAAGAGTAGCCCACTAGCTTCAGTAGCGGAAGCAGTTCCTAACATTTCCAAACAATCCAATTTTGACTTTAGCACAAGTTCAGTTGCTGGCTCTAGTATATCAAATTCTGGAGAGGTCGTCATACATAAAAGAAGTACAAAAGAAGACCTTTTCAACCCAATGAAAAGGAAAAAAATTAACTTAATCCCTAACACGTCAAATGTAGAAAATACAGGTCCGCAGGAATACATGACGATGGTAGTTATTACTTTGATTAGTTATTATATTTTTTACACGCTATACATTGCAGGTTAGAAAGGCTTTGGATCCTGCATCACTCACAAATTTCATTTGTGCTTTGAAGATGTATGGTGATACTTTAAATTTTAGTAAATTCATAAATTTAATAGATGAAATTTTCCGAACTAAACATCAATTAAAATACCTCATTCTGGGTTTAGATCCTTACATTAAAAATTGCCATAAAGATGATTACAATAAATATTGTGAACATTTAAAACAATACTTGTAAACTACTTTTTATATTTTATTTTGTAACAAAAAATGGGCAAGATTAATTATACGTTATTAAATAAAAATACTCTTTTAAATATATTACGCAGTTATTTGTGCATCCGCCAGAAATTAGGCACTCCTACAAGCAGAGGGTCCCAGTTTTAACAGGACGAACAAATGAAGGAGGGGATAGTTACCCTATCAGTGTATAACATCCGTTTAAAGGGACGCATGTTGGTTGAGTCGTATTCTGCATTACTGACCAATAATTTTATTTCTGGGATTTTGTTTAGTGATTGGTTAATCGAGTGTTAGTAAGTAATTGTGATTATGTTACATACTTCAAGGATATAATCTAGGACACAAATGCTGTCGATTTAACCAATCTTGCTGAAACGAAAATTGTCGCAAAAAAAGTTAGTTTCTTTTTTTATTTCTTGTTTTCTCCTTGACTCAGAACCTAGTTCACCAATTTGAGCAAAATTTAGTTTTGTTTGTAGGCTTCCGTGGTTGTCGTTAATGGTTGAATGATTTCCGGGCTGGTTGCCACGTCGTCGGTTAATAACACTTGACGTTTCGAGAGACATATCGCTCTCTTCTTCAGAAGTTACTGTCAAACTGGAGATCTACTAGTCCTGTCATTATTTATATTTGATGTGGTCACTGGTCCATGATGTTCCGGTGGGTGATCTCGTACACGTTGTTGACGTTCCAGTGGGTTGCTTTCACGGATGACTCTTCCATATTACCTGGCAGATCCCTGTTGAAGTTGTTCGGATTTCTGTAAATTTCTAAAGCTTCTCCCGATTATACAGAGAAGTTTACCTGCAGTTAGCAGGTACGCTTCCTACTGTAGCCATTTGAATGACACAGTTGGGAGTCCGCACGACAGATGGAGCCATTGCCTCCCGCGTACAATGTATTTCCTCTTCGTGATGATACGACGAAGAACAGTCGTTTGTCGGTTGTCGCACCTATGACACACTGATGAGGACTAATAAATCCGAAACTGGTCTGTGCCTGGTGGGTAAACTGACAAACGATCCTAGCTGTTGCACTAGGTGTTGCGAGTATAATTCAATGCAGGTAGGGGCAAATAGCTCTCGGAGTAGTTGTTTCTCGCAGCACTGACAAATTTAATTTATTATCATCACTTCATAAGACTCTCAGATGGGAATTCTCATCATTTTTAATTTCTGTAGAAGTCATTTGAAAAAAATCTATTCTTTTTTCATCAGAATTTCCATCTGAACATTTTATGGAGCAGTGAAGTAATATTTACAAGCGATGATGAAAACACAGGCCAATAAAATTTGGTCGACCCTGTAACCTAGAAAAATGATATCGACCCATTAATGGTTTCAGCAAAAAAATTACCTTTATTAAACATAGTGTATTAAATGTAGTAGCGCTGCTCGTTTCAATGTAGTCGTACAGGGCATGAAGATTACACAACAGGATATCCCAAAGCTGATGGTAGGCTGCCATTACAGAAAAACAGGAAACCATAATCCTTATGGGATGAAAATATAACTAATTTACTTAAAATTCCAAGTTGGAAGTCTATTTAAAAAATTATATCAGAATTATAATTTCCTAATTTTATTGCTTTTTTAAAATTAAGTTATGTAACGAAAAAAGAATAAGAGTGAGGATAAATATTTCAACTTCCAGATATGTGTGTAGGTAGGTTATTAAACAAAAGTGTATAATTTCTGCTAGTATCTATTCCATTGAATGAATTAAAAGTAAAAAGGGCCTCATGGCTACGAATTTAAATATCAAACGACAATCAGGAATAAGAATAATTTAATACAATAATAAACAACTTAAACAATATAAATAACATACAATTTGCACTGATAAGTTATAGAGATTGTTCAAAATGATCACCATTTTCTCTGAAATGAAAAAAAAAAATTGAATGTGCATTTATCCGTAATAGCCAACTTTTGAATTTTTGATGATTTTTAAACGACAGCTACGATACATATTATTTGTATTTTTGTTGAAAATGACAGTGTTTAGAGTACAAGAGTAAGAAAAGTTTAGAATTAAGTACCTAATAAAATAAAGTAATAAAGTCAAAGTAAGTTAAAAAATTCTGTCACATTTTAATGGTGCATCATCCCGTATCAACCCTTTAAAATGCTTCAATTGAACTCTACTTACTGTCCAGGGTTCGTAGCGGCCGGGAATACCGGGAAAAGTCGGGGAATTCGTTATGCTTCATAAAAAACGGAATAGTCAGGGAATTTTAAAAATATTCATGAGTCAGGGAATTTTGTGAAAGCCGGCCCTGTGTTCTTGAAAGAGAAAACTATTTGTGGTTTTGAAACCTTTATAAGAGGTTCTTAGGGTATAAAAGTCCAGTTGAGAAAAAATTTAATGCATAAAACCTGGAAAAGTGAGGGAATTCTTCATTACTTTTGAACTATGAACCCTGCTGTCTATTAATGCTCTTGGTACACTCACCATGTACCAAATTTGATTTCTCCAAGTTCCAGAATAATTGATACTGATTTTTTTTCGAAATTTGAAACCCCCACTTTCAAGGCCTATAACTTCTCAAGGGTGCAGCTTAGTACAAAGGTAAGTTGTGTTAAATCATCATATTTTGGGTTCCCCCACATGGTGTATAATATTGACAAATCCAAACTGGCGCCAAAGAATAGATTAACTACTTTTTTTGCTGGCATATCGATTACTTGTACCACTTTTTCAGATGCTAGTGGATTTTACATGTTTCCATATGCAAAATAAAGCATACTCACACAATGCCAGTAATCACTGCATGTGGAAACTGCTATAGATTTTATTATTACTTATCCATAATTGGTTGCTCTTTTATTAATTCTAAGATTTGATAACTTTAAAGTTGGCCAATACAAAATAAGCCAATCATATACTCATATAAAAAGGTGCTACGACAGCATTAAAAGAATTGCAACAATTTCTTGAACTGACTTGATTGGTTCAAACAAAAAAAAAATGTAAAACCCGTTTAAAGAAATTAAAAATTTTATCTATTATAAATTTTTAGATATTATATAAAAATCTGCCCTTCTTGTTTATGACAAATGTCAGAAAGATCAGACATATTCGATATGATAACATTTAAAATATCTCTGATTTTGGCTTTTTCATTAAAATCAAAATTAGAAGTCACGAGAAAACAAAGTGAAAAAGTAAGAATAAATGGAATGTTAGGAAGAGAAAACAAAAAAAGTCAGAAAACTAAGAATTTCAACAATGATCAAGTAGAAGTGCTGCCAGAAGATTCAAAATATATATTTCGGATGGATAAAGCTATCGGAGTGGCACATATCGAATATGAATTAATTCCGGATAAAATTAAATATCAGATTGATGTTAAATGTTGGGGTCCCATAGCAAAGGCATGACAATGGCATTGGTTTTATAAGCAATGCTAAAATGCTTTATTTGTAGATTTTCACTAATGACGAACAATTAACTTTAAAAATTATAACGGGAAATGATATGGCATGGGTACCAATTTGCTTGGAACATTATTTAGATAATATAAGTATAGATGGAATAAAAAATTTACGTAATTATATTGTGAACTTTGACATTTCAAGTAATGCCAACAAATTAGGAAAATTGTGAGTTTTTTATAATCCAACGCAATCTCATATTATCTGATATTTATGATGTTTAATTTAGAGCCACCGCAGATAAAAGTAACACATTTTATGCACTTGAAAAAGAAGCAGATTGGGTAGATCGCTATTTCCAGGTCTTTGAACAGGATCCTAATTTACAAGAAAAAGATACAGAACTGAGAAATTCTTTAAAAGTTATAAAACGTGTAAGCTTATCCAAGAATGATTTCAAGTCCCGATTAAATTATTCACCACATAACTTTGGTAAGAAAAGTAGAAACTTCCCTTGAAATTTGTTTGCTTATTTATGTAATTTTCCGCATACCTATTTTCCAATTTTCCCATTTGACGAATTCTTCCATAGTTTTGGTAATGTGAATAATACAAAAGTCTCTCAGAAATTGCACCAAAAAAATTTATCACGTTCTAACATTATTGTCCATTATGCAGTCTCATTTCTTCTGACGATACCTAACTTAATTTTTTCAAATTTAACACACTGTATATTAGTACATATTTGAATTTCTCAATGAATTTAAGTCCTACTTCCTTTTTTTTCTTTTTCCTATTTGGTTATTAACCTAACATTGTATAACCGTTTACAGTCCCACAAACTCGCAAAATTCTATCAATTTCTCCAGAACTGGAACTAGAAAATGATAATACAGAAATAATCTGATACATTTCACAAAAGAAAAATATGAACTGAAAGGATTACAAAATTTGCGGGAAATAATCAAGGCGATCTTCGGAAGTAATTCGAAATAAATCGTATTCGTGTTCGTACTTGCGGGAACAAGAATTACTTCAGATGGTTCAGAATGGTTCCGAATCAGATTAGAATAAAACCAAAACAAACATCTGCGAAACTCTGAACAGTTCAAAGAAAACTCGAACGTATATTTCAGTATGATTAGAACATCTCGGAATCGGGTTATATGGGAACCTGAACAAAGCTAGTATGTACAATTTGCGTTAATGGACTGTTATGGCTTTGATCAGAGAAAATTCCGATATGTGGGGGACCAAATCGTTACAGGTTCTATCCTGCCAAGCACATAAACACGGAGAGCTCAAATGTTTAATAAAAATTTATTTCTTTAAATGGTGGACTGGGCAAATAAACCTAAGGGATTTTACTGAAGTTCACTTTCAGTGAATTTTAAGATTAATAGGTATCTGTCCCGTAATCCAGATCTTTCAGATTTTGATTAACCGAAATATTGGTTCCTTTAAAGACGTGATATTTGGTAAATATGAACTATGATGACAGTTCTGGACAGCTGGACAGATATTTTAAAAATCCCCTTCGTGTGTAGTGCCATATCTAGATGACAAACTAGAATTTAAAAATAGGTTTATTTTTCATATAACTTTTCAGTTACTGTTTTAGATGTGATTTATGATATCATTAATAAGCACTGTACAGGAGCTGATTTGGACTGTAAACATTTTGTGTTACCATGTTCACCTGACTTGTCAAAAAAAGTAAAAATATCTGAACAAAACGATAGCAAACTACCAAGAGGCCAAACGTCAAAAAGTGCTAGCAAAAAAAATGAAACAGTAAATGCAAAATCAGGCAACATCGTTGTCTCTGCTCCAGCAGAAGTTCTTTTCACTGATCCTAATTTAGCAATTTACAAAGAAGAAAGCAAAAACGATGTCGTGAAAAATGTATATGTATTACTCTCTGTCGATCAACTACTTTCTAGAACTCAAAAACTTTTGTTAGACCCACTTGTAATAAAAGTTAAGAAACTGAGTAATCTTCCTGTAGATATTCTAAAACAATTAGGGTACGTACACGTACTAAAATATTTAAGCTTTTATAGATGGAAAACTTTTAGGATTACATCTATTTATACAGCTTATGATATTCCTGCCATAGCAACTTGCAAAGGCATTGAAAAACCTGTAATGGAAAATATAAAGTTTAATGAAGCTCATATATTTTTTAATGACAACGTTTCCAAACTGAAACTGATCGAGTTTATACAAACGAGAAAATTACATGTAGAAGTAAGTGTATTTTTTTAACTTATTATTTTATTAATTAAATACACACAGAATGTACTTGTGTCATGAATATGGAGTACTACTTGATTCTGTGGAAGTGGTGGTAATGGATATAATTTATACAGGGTAGTCCCGATGTAACGGGTCAATATTCATGGGTAGATTGCCGAAGCAAAAATGTTGTGTTTTAGCCGAACCTACCTGAGTCCGAAAGTTAATAGTTAAAGAGATACAGGGTGTTAAAAGTAAACTATTACTTTAGTTTTTTTTTTTCATTTATTTCAAAATAAATGCAAATATCCTCACAAAATTTTTGGGTTTGGAGTTCTTTGTATCGAGAAATTGAAGTCGTTCACATTTTGATTATAGTTGATAGAGGGAGCTAGCTGCAGTAGATTGAATGTGTTAGAAATCACAAATTTTTTATACTTTAAGGTATCTCATCTTATTTTACAACTTTTTTTACACAAAAAAGGTATACCTTATAAAAGTAGCTATCTCGCACCATTTTCAAGATATTTGGCTTTGAAACTTCTAATGCTGTTGCATTAAATTACAATTAAGTACCTATTATTAATTTAGCGGTAAAGTTTCTTAAGTAGACTGGACGAAAATCAAATAGTTGA